>NC_068455.1:15689909-15827635 GCF_023373465.1 Oncorhynchus keta
GAATAATATGCAGACCCAAGCTTGAAGCCTGCCATCCCAGACTCTCCATTGTTAGGGCTGAGACATGAGCATCTCCTCATTATATACAGCTCTCTTGTTTCAACCTCTTGTGAATTGGAAAGGGGGCGGGTTTGCCCTAAAGTAAATTGATGTTTCACCAAAAAGTATATACTTACTCCTGTCTAAATCAAATAATTCAAAATACTTCACCAGAGAGCATGCCTCAGCCACAGAGGATCAGTAGCTTCTTTAAAGAAATGGTGGATTGTTTCAATTCACAAGTGTGTTTGGGAAGGCCGTAACTTGAGTAGCACGCTTTGCAATAGGTCTAGCTGATCGAGTTGTGGCTGTCAGTGAAAAGCGTGTAAAATATGTGTGATGATAATGTCTTGAGTATAATTTCAAATGTTGCATCAAGAATAAGGGTGTGGAGAAGATATGGCGGTCTTATTTCTGGTTGTCTTAACTCACCACTCATGTTTTCATCACCTCACACAAGTCAACAAAGTCTGTTTTTTTAACATCCATTGCAAATGATACTTCCTCAGTATTTGAAAAATCTTTCCAACACTCCGGGCCTGGAGAATCACCAAGCCTCGGTGTGAAAGAGCAAAATATCACAATCTGACGATCCTATATAACCATTGGAAAACTAATAAAAAAACTGCTTTCTGTCCCGAGCTCACTGGCACAGGAAACTTTGAGGGCCCGGAATAGGCAAGTTGATACAATGTTGCAAGTTTGTTTGCGACAGCTTCGGGCCACATCAATCAATCAATAAAATGTATTTATGAAGTCCTTTTTACAGTAGCAGATGTCACAAAGTGCTGTACGGAAATCCAGCATAAAACCCCAAACAGCAAGCAATGCAGGTGTTGAAGCGAACTACATCATTTGAAACAATGTTGAACTTCACGAGCAATAGCTCAAGCCTAGACAGACAGAAAGGGGGGCAGACAGGCAGAAGCGGGAGGGAGGGAGGCAGCCGGAAGCGGGAGGGAGGGAGGCAGCCGGAAGCGGGAGGGAGGGAGGCAGCCGGAAGCGGGAGGGAGGGAGGCAGCCGGAAGCGGAAGGGAGGCAGGCAGCCGGAAGCGGGAGGGAGGGGGAGGCAGCCGGAGGGGGAGGGAGGGAGGGAGGGAGGCAGCCGGAAGCGGGAGGGAGGGAGGGAGGCAGCCGGAAGCGGGAGGGAGGGAGGCAGGCAGCCGGAAGCGGGAGGGAGGGAGGCAGGCAGCCGGAAGAGGGGAGGGAGGGAGGCAGCCAGCCGGAAGAAGGAGGGAGGGAGGGAGGGAGGGAGGCAGCCGGAGGGAGAGGGAGGAGGGAGGGAGGAGGGGAGGCAGGCAGCCGGAAGAGGGAGGGAGGGAGGGAGGGAGGCAGCCGGAAGGGAGGGAGGGAGGGAGGGAGGGGAGGCAGGGAGGCAGCGGAAGAGGGATGGAGGGAGGGAGGGAGGCAGCCGGAAGAGGGAGGGAGGGAGGCAGGCAGCCGGAAGCGGGAGGGAGGGAGGGAGGCAGGCACAGGCGCCGGAAGGGATGCGGGAGGGAAGAGGGAGGCAGGGAGGCAGCCAGAAGAGGGAGGGAGGGAGGGGAGGGAGGCAGCCGGAAGAGGGAGGGAGGGAGGCAGGCAGGCGGAAGAGGGAGGGAGGGAGGCAGACAGAGGAGGCAGCCGAGAAGAGGCGGGAGGGAGGGAGGCAGCGGAAGAGGGAGGGAGGGAGGCAGCAGGCGGAAGAGGGATGGATGGAGGGAGGGAGGGAGGGAGGCAGCCGGAAGAGGGATGGAGGGAGGGAGGGAGGAGGGAGGAGGGAGCCGGAAGAGGGATGGAGGGGGGAGGGAGGCAGACAGAACAGGAAGAGGGAGGGAGGGAGGCAGCCGACAAGGGAAAAGGGGAGGAGGGAGGGAGGGAGACAGACAGAAGAAAGGGAGGGAGGGAGGCATACAGACACAGGCGTAGAGGAAGGGATGCAGACAGGCGGAAGAGGGATGGAGGGAGGGAGGGAGACAGACAGAAGAGGAAGGGAGGGAGGGAGGGAGGCAGCCGGAAGAGGGAGGGAGGGAGGCAGCCGGAAGAGGGAGGGAGGCAGCCGGAAGAGGGGTGGAGGGAGGGAGGGAGGCAGCCGGAAGAGGGAGGGAGGGAGGCAGCCGGAAAAGGGAGGGAGAGGAAGGGAGGGAGGCAGACAGACAGACACAGGCGTAAGAGGAAGGGATGCAGACAGGCAGAAGAGGGACGAGGGAGGGAGGGAGACAGACAGAAGAGGAAGGGAGGCAGGCAGAAGAGGGAGGGAGGGAGGCGGAAGAGGAAGGGAGGGAGGCAGACAGACACAGGCGTAAGAGGAAGGGAGGCAGACAAGCGGAAGAGGGACGGAGGGAGGGAGGCAGACAGGCGGAAGAGGGAGACTGAAGGGAGGGAGGGAGACAGGCGGAAGAGGGAGACGGAAGGGGGGAGGGAGACAGACAGAAGAGGAAGGGAGGGAGGCAGCCGGAAAAGGGAGGGAGACATGCGGAAGGGAGGGAGGCAGACAGAGGGACAGGCGGAAGAGGAAGGGATGCAGACAGGCGGAAGAGGGACGGAGGGAGGGAGGGAGACAGACAGAAGAGGAAGGGAGGGAGGGAGGGAGGGAGGGGAGGGAGGCAGGCAGACGGAAGAGGGAGGGAGGGAGGGAGGCAGGCGGAAGAGGGAGGGAGGGAGGGGCAGACAGAGGGAGGGAGGCAGGCAGACCGGAAGAGGGGAGGGAGGGAGGGAGCCGGACAGGGGAAGGGAGGGAGGGAGGGAGGCAGACCGGAAGAGGGAGGGAGGGAGGCAGCAGGCGGAAGAGGGAGGGAGGCAGCCGGAAGAGAGGGATGGAGGGAGGGAGGGAGGCAGCCGGAAGAGGGAGGGAGGGAGGCAGCCGGAAAAGGGAGGGAGAGGAAGGGAGGGAGGCAGACAGACACAGGCGTAAGAGGAAGGGATGCAGACAGGCGGAAGAGGGACGGAGGGAGGGAGGGAGACAGACAGAAGAGGAAGGGAGGCAGGCAGAAGAGGGAGGGAGGGAGGCAGACAGGCGGAAGAGGAAGGGAGGGAGGCAGACAGGCGGAAGAGGAAGGGAGGGAGGCAGACAGAGGAGGAAGGGAGGGAGGCAGACAGACACAGGCGTAAGGAATGGAGCCAGACAGGTGGAAAAGGGACGGAGGGAGGGAGGCAGACAGGCGGAAGAGGGAGACTGAAGGGAGGGAGGGAGACAGGCGGAAGAGGGAGACGGAAGGGAGGGAGGGAGACAGACACAGGCAGAAGAGGAAGGGAGGCAGGCAGAAGAGGGAGGGAGGGAGGCAGACAGGCGGAAGAGGAAGGGAGGGAGGCAGACAGAGGAGGAAGGGAGGGAGGCAGACAGACACAGGCGTAAGAGGAAGGGAGGCAGACATGCGGAAGAGGGACGGAGGGAGGGAGGGAGGCAGACAGGCGGAAAAGGGAGACGGAAGTGGAGGGAGGGAGACAGGCGGAAGAGGGAGATGGAAGGGAGGGAGACAGACAGAAGAGGAAGGGAGGCAGGCAGAAGAGGGAGGGAGGGAGGGAGGCAGACAGACAGGTGGAAGAGGAAGGGAGGGAAGCAGACAGGCGGAGGAGGGAGGGAGGCAGACAGGCGGAGGAGGGAGGCAGACAGGTGGAAGAGGGAGGGAGGGAGGCAGACAGGCGGAAGAAGGAGGGAGGGAGGCAGACAGGCGGAGGAGGGAGGCAGACAGGCGGAAGGGAGGGAGGGAGGGGCGGAGGGGGAGGCAGACAGGGCGGAGGAGGGAGGCAGACAGGCGGAAGAGGGAGGGAGGGAGGCAGACAGGCGGAAGAGGGAGGGAGGCAGACAGGCGGAAGAGGGAGGGAGGGAGGGAGGCAGACAGGCGGAAGGGAGGGAGGTAGGGAGGGAGGCAGACAGGCGGAAGGGGGAGGGAGGGAGGGAGGCAGACAGGCGGAAGAGTGAGGGAGGGAGGCAGACAGGTGGAAGAGGGAGGGAGGGAGGCAGACAGGGGGAAGAGGGAGGGAGGGAGGCAGACAGACACAGGCGTAAGAGGAAGGGAGGCAGACAGGCGGAAGAGGGAGGGAGGGAGGCAGACAGACAGAGGCGTAAGAGGAAGGGAGGCAGACAGGTGGAAGAGGGAGGGAGGGAGGGAGGCAGACAGACACAGGCGTAAGAGGAAGGGAGGCAGACAGGTGGAAGAGGGAGGGAGGGAGGGAGGCAGACAGGCGGAAGAGGGAGGGAGGGAGGGAGGCAGACAGACACAGGTGTAAGAGGAAGGGAGGCAGACAGGTGGAAGAGGAAGGGAGGCAGACAGGCGGAAGAGGGAGGGAGGCAGACAGGCTGAAGAGGGAGGGAGGGAGGCAGACAGTCGAAAGAGGGAGGGAGGCAGGCGGAAGAGGGACGGAGGGAGGGAGGCAGACAGGCGGAGGAGGGAGGGAGGCAGACAGGCGGAGGAGGGAGGGAGGGAGGCAGACAGGCGGAGGAGGAAGGGAGGGATTGAATAATTTCTACTTTTTCTATTTGTCAGCTTTAGGCCTATATTATTTGACTTAGTTGGTGATGGAAGTTTATAGGCCCAGTGGTGTAAAATACTTGAAAGTACTACTTAAGTAGTTTTTTTGGTGTATTTTATTTATTTATTTTTACTTCACCTTTGTTGAACTAGACAAGTCAGTTCAGAAGAAATTGTTATTTTCAATGACGGCCTAGGAATAGTGGGTTAACTGCCTTGTTCAGGGGCAGAACGACACTAGGCTACCTGCCACTGGTTTCTGTACTTTACTTTACCATTTATATTTTTGACAACTTTTACTTCACTACATTCCTCAATAAAATGATGTACTTTTTACTCCATATGTTTTCCCTGACACCCAACAGTACTCATTACATTTGTAATGCTTAGTAGTACAGGAAAATGGTCAAATTCACACGCTAATCAAGGGACATCCCTGGTCATCCCTACTGCCACTGATCTGGCGGACTCACAAAACACAAATGCTTTGTTTGTAAATATGTCTTGAGTGTTTGAGTGTTCCCCTGGCTGTCCGTAAATGAAAAAGATTAGCTTCATATAAGGAATTTTAAACAATTTATTATTTTACTTTTGATACTTAAGTATATTTCAAATAAAATATTTTTTTACTTTTACTAAAGTAGTATTTTACTGTGTGACTTTCACTTTTCTATTAAGGTATCTTTACTTTTACTCAAGTGTGACAATTGGGTACCTTTTCCATCACTGTGTATACAGGCCTACTGCTGCATTGGCCTATAGATTATCTCTGAGTTCTATGCTCTCCTTTCTTTAGCCACCAGTGGATCACAGTGTATCAGTATGGCAGAGGCTAGTACCCTCACCATAGTGATTAACCACGGGATTTTGAGAAAGGAAAACATGTGTGTATATATAAATATTTATAACTGGCTCGCAGATCAGTAGAAATGGTAGGATACATTGTAAGCTTCCTTAAACATGAAAATCATGAGCTGCCGTCTTGTTGAGGTGGAGTCTTTAACAAAGACTCATTTAAAATAATTGAGATGAAGACTAGGAGAACCAGTGAAGAAATGGTCTTGTTGAGGTGGAGCCTATGGAAAAACTCAAATGCCCTTCCAAATGATTTGTTGGAGGCGCCAGGTCTGCCCTATGGTCTTGTTGATGGAGTCTTGTCTCTGTAATATTGATTTGTCCTCCACCCCTCGCCCACACACCCTTATACCACACACCCTTATACCACACACCCCTATCAGTCCTACGCTTGATTGTTGATGGGAGAAGGAGTCGGAGGTCATCTCAAAAACCACAGGGATCCTATGCTTGTTAGATGGTCACAAAACACACACACACACACTACTTGTTGAGATGGAGTGTCTATAGGACAAAACTCATATCCTACTCTAGGTCTTGTTGACACAAACTCATGTCCTACTCTTGGTCTTGTTGAGGTGGAGTATCACACACACTCTAGGTCTCTGTCTTGTTGAGGTGGACACACACACACACAAAACACTCACACACACACACACACAGGTCTTGTTGAGATGGACACACACACAAACACACACACAGGTCTTGTTGAGGTGGAGTATCACAAAACACATGTCCTACTCTAGGTCTTGTTGACACACACACACACACACACAAAACACATGTCACACACACACACACTCTGTCTTGTTGAGGTGGAGTATCACACAAAACACACACACACACACACACACAACTCACACACACTTGTTGAGGTGGAGTACACAAAACACCTACACACACACAGATGGAGTATCTATAGGACACAACTCACACACCACACACTACACACTTGTTGAGATGGACACACACACACACACACAAACACACACACACACTCTACTTGTTGAGATGGAGTACTCAGTCTGAGGTGAAAGGTATCTATGTGGAGCCAAACCTGACCTGACTTGTTGAGGTGGAACTGATAGGACAAAACTAAAGCCCAACTAGGTCTTGTTGAGATGGAGATCTATCCAAAACGCATGTCCTAGCACTATTGTTGAGGTAATCTTCCATTCCCAACTCAATACTCCTCTTCTGCTGTTCCTTTAGCACTAGATAATGCTGCAGCACAGTTGATCTGTAGCAATAACAGTAGCAGATGTCTCTGTTGATGAGGTGGGTTTTACTTTCTTTTGCAGTACTGTGGTGGTTTATCATAGTATTAGTCCAGGCGTCTTTGGATTGTCTCTATGACGATAGGCCTCTGTCTTGTTGAGGTGGAGTATCTATAGGACAAAACTCATGTCCTACTCTAGGTCTTGTTGAGGTGGAGTATCTATAGGACAAAACTCATGTCCTACTCTAGGTCTTGTTGAGATGGAGTATCTATAGGACAAAACTCATGTCCTACTCTAGGTCTTGTTGAGGTGGAGTATCTATAGGACAAAACTCATGTCCTACTCTAGGTCTCTGTCTTGTTGAGGTGGAGTATCTATAGGACAAAACTCATGTCCTACTATAGGTCTCTGTCTTGTTGAGGTGGAGTATCTATAGGACAAAACTCATGTCCTACTCTAGGTCTTGTCTTGTTGAGGTGGAGTATCTATAGGACAAAACTCATGTCCTACTCTAGGTCTTGTTGAGATGGAGTATCTATAGGACAAAACTCATGTCCTACTCTAGGTCTCTGTCTTGTTGAGGTGGAGTATCTATAGGACAAAACTCATGTCCTACTCTAGGTCTTGTTGAGGTGGAGTATCTATAGGACAACACTCATGTCCTACTCTCTGTCTTGTTGAGGTGGAGTATCTATAGGACAAAACTCATGTCCTACTCTAGGTCTCTGTCTTGTTGAGGTGGAGTATCTATAGGACAAAACTCATGTCCTACTCTAGGTCTTGTTGAGATGGAGTATCTATAGGACAAAACTCATGTCCTACTCTAGGTCTTGTTGAGGTGGAGTATCTATAGGACAAAACTCATGTCCTACTCTAGGTCTTGTTGAGGTGGAGTATCTATAGGACAAAACTCATGTCCTACTATAGGTCTCTGTCTTGTTGAGGTGGAGTATCTATAGGACAAAACTCATGTCCTACTCTAGGTCTTGTTGAGATGGAGTATCTATAGGACAAAACTCATGTCCTACTCTAGGTCTTGTTGAGGTGGAGTATCTATAGGACAAAACTCATGTCCTACTCTAGGTCTTGTTGAGATGGAGTATCTATAGGACAAAACTCATGTCCTACTCTAGGTCTTGTTGAGATGGAGTATCTATAGGACAAAACTCATGTCCTACTCTAGGTCTTGTTGAGATGGAGTATCTATAGGACAAAACTCATGTCCTACTCTAGGTCTTGTTGAGATGGAGTATCTATAGGACAAAACTCATGTCCTACTCTAGGTCTTGTTGAGGTGGAGTATCTATAGGACAAAACTCATGTCCTACTATAGGTCTTGTTGAGGTGGAGTATCTATAGGACAAAACTCATGTCCTACTATAGGTCTCTGTCTTGTTGAGGTGGAGTATCTATAGGACAAAACTCATGTCCTACTATAGGTCTCTGTCTTGTTGAGGTGGAGTATCTATAGGACAAAACTCATGTCCTACTATAGGTCTCTGTCTTGTTGAGGTGGAGTATCTATAGGACAAAACTCATGTCCTACTATAGGTCTCTGTCTTGTTGAGGTGGAGTATCTATAGGACAAAACAACTCATGTCCTACTATAGGTCTTGTTGAGATGGAGTATCTATAGGACAACACTCATGTCCTACTATAGGTCTCTGTCTTGTTGAGGTGGAGTATCTATAGGACAAAACTCATGTCCTACTATAGGTCTCTGTCTTGTTGAGGTGGAGTATCTATAGGACAAAACTCATGTCCTACTATAGGTCTCTGTCTTGTTGAGGTGGAGTATCTATAGGACAAAACTCATGTCCTACTATAGGTCTCTGTCTTGTTGAGATGGAGTATCTATAGGACAACACTCATGCCCTACTATAGGTCTCTGTCTTGTTGAGGTGGAGTATCTATAGGACAAAACTCATGTCCTACTATAGGTCTCTGTCTTGTTGAGGTGGAGTATCTATAGGACAAAACTCATGTCCTACTATAGGTCTCTGTCTTGTTGAGATGGAGTATCTATAGGACAAAACTCATGTCCTAGGTCTTGTCTTGAGATGGAGTATCTAGGTCTCTGGTCTTGTTGAGGTGGAGTATCTATAGGACAAAACTCATGTCCTACTCTAGGTCTTGTTGAGGTCTCAAAACTGTCTTGTTGAGATGGAGTATCTATAGGACAAAACTCATGTCCTACTCTAGGTCTCTGTCTTGTTGAGATGGAGTATCTATAGGACAACACTCATGTCCTACTCTAGGTCTCTGTCATGTTGAGATGGAGTATCTATAGGACAAAACTCATGTCCTACTATAGGTCTTGTTGAGATGGAGTATCTATAGGACAACACTCATGTCCTACTATAGGTCTCTGTCTTGTTGAGGTGGAGTATCTATAGGACAACACTCATGTCCTACTCTAGGTCTTGTTGAGGTGGAGTATCTATAGGACAAAACTCATGTCCTACTCTAGGTCTCTGTCTTGTTGAGGTGGAGTATCTATAGGACAACACTCATGTCCTACTCTAGGTCTTGTTGAGGTGGAGTATCTATAGGACAAAACTCATGTCCTACTCTAGGTCTTGTTGAGATGGAGTATCTATAGGACAAAACTCATGTCCTACTCTAGGTCTCTGTCTTGTTGAGGTGGAGTATCTATAGGACAAAACTCATGTCCTACTCTAGGTCTCTGTCTTGTTGAGGTGGAGTATCTATAGGACAAAACTCATGTCCTACTATAGGTCTTGTTGAGATGGAGTATCTATAGGACAAAACTCATGTCCTACTATAGGTCTCTGTCTTGTTGAGGTGGAGTATCTATAGGACAAAACTCATGTCCTACTCTAGGTCTCTGTCTTGTTGAGGTGGAGTATCTATAGGACAAAACTCATGTCCTACTATAGGTCTTGTTGAGATGGAGTATCTATAGGACAAAACTCATGTCCTACTATAGGTCTTGTTGAGATGGAGTATCTATAGGACAAAACTCATGTCCTACTTATAGGTCTTGTTGAGATGGAGTATCTATAGGACAAAACTCATGTCCTACTCTAGGTCTTGTTCAGATGGAGTATCTATAGGACAAAACTCATGTCCCAGTAGTAGTTTGACATTTGAACTGTGCCTTCCCCTTCCCGCCTTGTATTTAGTGTGAGATGCAATCATCCAGCCCACTAGGTGCACTATTTTGTCTGCCCTCTCTCCTGCCGACAGCTGCCACTGGCTGCTGTGTTAACCCTGTTCTCTTCTCCCTCCCTTCCCCTATCTCTCTGATCTCTTCTCCTCCCCCCTTCTCCCTCCCTCTCTTTCTCTCCCACGGCACCGTCCCAAGGCCCGGCTCCCCTCCTGCTCATCCACTTATAGTGTCTCAGAGGTACCTCCGCATGTGTCAATCTACCTGCATTGCCATGGCAATCACCCCATCACCACCCTGTCCTCTCTTCTATCACTCTTCCTCCGTCAAATTCCCTAGTCCCGCCTCCTTAGAGGCCCTTCCACAGTCCTTTCCTCCCTATTTTCTATCCTACCACCTTTCCCACTCCACTCCACTCCTCACATCACCTTCCCTCACCCCCACTCCCCTCATCACCTCCTCTCCCCTCTATCCTTCACCTCCTCCCCTACCCCTCCCCTCCCCTCCCCTCCCCTCCCCTCCCTCTATCATTCCATCTGCCCCCCTTCTCTCCTACCCTCACTGCAGCACTGTGACCCCCCCAAACCTCTCAACTAGACATGCATCTTACTGGTGACCAAAGAGCTTAGAAATCTGGAGATACTCTACACTATTATTTGTTGCGTTGTTGTAAGCTATTTCTTGAGTTTTTGAGTTTACTGGATAAATGATGTGTGTTTACTCTCTCTCTCTCACACACACACACATTCCTCAGGCTTTAAATATAATCCTCTCTCTCTTTCTCACACTCATTCCTCAGGCATTAAATCTAATCCACTCTCAGAACGATGCTTTTAAAAATCTCCTCCCGTCCTAATCGTCACGGTATCATTATAACCATGGTAACCATGACCGTTTGCTTTGTTTGTGTTTAGAAACAGTTTGGGTTCCTTGCCCTTTGGATTTTCAGATTGAGTCAATAAAAGTGAATGTAGAAATTGTAGAGCCATATCCATATCCATGTGGTTCAGTGCGGTTTGAGTTTTTTTCCATATTTGATTTGGCTCCATTTGTTTGGCTAAATGTCTGCAGTCTCCATCCCATACCAGTCCCTGCAGGCGTACTTCCTTTGTAGTGTGTTTGGCCAGTGTGTGTCAGGACAATTGGGAATTGGTGGGTAGTGTGCTTGTGTGTGTATGCGTTACCTGTGGTTGTGTGTGTGCTTGAGACATACCTGTGTTTGTGTCTGTGTGAGCCATACCTGTGTTTTTGTGCACAGATGAGCCTAATTTGTATGTGCCATGTTTGGTGTGTGTGTGTGTGTGTGGTCCAGGCGAGTGACTGTCCTGTGGCTTTCTCAAGGCTGCACGGAGAGAGTTCAGGGCTCACCTGGATGAGGTCATCACGCTCCGGTCTAGGTACTCTACCTTGGACCAGGTAAATGGTTACACACACACACCACGCCCAGGGCCATCAGCAAGTCTTCCTGTCATCTCAGGTTTGTGACAGGCTCACTTTATCACTAGAGGACATGACATGTTGTCCTGTTAACACTATTGGAATCCTGGCCCACAGGCGCTGATCAATCCCTCTGATTGGGTCATCTCCTAGTAAGTATTTTCTTTTGATTGGGCTTGACAGTCACGTCTTTCTTTTAGTCCAAAGGTAATCAGAGTCCTTATTGGCATTCATCAACATGCTGACTCATCTGTTTCTGCTTGACCCTCATCTCATCTTGATGACTTTGTGTGTGTGTGTGTGTGTGTGTGTGTGTGTGTGTGTGTGTGTGTGTGTGTGTGTGTGTGTGTGTGTGTGTGTGTGTGTGTGTGTGTGTGTGTGTGTGTGTGTGTGTGTGTGTGTGTGCGCGCGCGTGCGTGCATTCACTTGTTTATTCATCCAATCCTTCCCTTCTATGTTTGCCTCACTTTCATTCATGACCTCTGTTGTGGGAGGAAGGGAGAGAGAGCGGTAGAGAGAGAGCAGAAAGGGAGGGAGAGAGAGAGCAGAAAGGGGGAGGAAGGGAGGGAGAGACGAAAGTGATGGAGAGGTGAGAGAGAGAGGAGAAAGGGAGGGAGAGAGAGGAGAGGATAAGGGAGGGAGAGGGGGAGGGAGAGAGGAGAAGGGGAGGGAGAGATGAGGAGAGATAGGGAGGGAGAGATGAGGAGAGCTAGGGAGGGAGAGATACAGAGGAGAAAGTGAGGGGGGGAGGAAGGGAGGGAGAGACAAAAGTGATGGAGAGGTGAGAGAGAGAGGAGAAAGGGAGGGAGAGAGAGGAGAGGATGAGGGAGAGAGAGGAGAGGATGAGGGAGGGGGGAGAAGGGGAGGGAGAGAGGAGAAGGGGAGGGAGAGAGGAGAAGGGGAGGGAGAGATGAGGAGAGCTAGGAGGGAGAGTAGAAAGTGAGGGAGAAAGGGGGAGAGGAGAGTGAGAAGAGAAAGTTATGGAGAGAGTGCTGGCAGATGGACAGCATCAGCGACCATACAGTGAAGAAAGTCACTGTGTTCTTACGATGGCAGTCCTCCTCTCCTCTTGTCATGTTCCCATGAGCCCGTTGTCATGGTAAAGGCAGTCAAGCCTGCTGTACATAACATATCCCACAGGCAGCTGTGTCTCCTCTGATATTTTCCCTCCAGTCTTGTTGTGTCCTCGCTATTGTGATGATCTTTCATCCGTGCCTGTTGTTTGACTATTGTAATGTCGTTAGTGTTTAGGTTGAGTGCTTAAGGAGGCTGACCTCCTGTCCTACTATTCTTCATGTAGTCCAGAGTGTTCATCTCCAGCTTAGGTGGATAGATTCATAGGGAGAGATGAAGAGACAAGTTGTTTAAACTCTTGTGGTTAGGGATGTTTCACAATAGTATCACAGAAGGCCCATGTTGACAGGATTTCTCAAATCACTGCTAGCCTTTGTTACCTGCACGACCATATCCCACAGCACCTATGGTACTGAGAGTGTACAGACCAAGATATCAGGCCAGATGGTTCTACACTGAGCAAAAATATAAACAGAACATGTAAAGTATTGGTCCCATTTTTCATTAAATAAAAGATCCCAGACATTTTCCATACGCACAAAAATCTTATTTCTCCACAAATTTGTTTACATCCCTGGGCTCCCGAGTGGTGCAGCGGTCTAAGCCACTGCATCTCAGTCCTAGAGGCGTCACTACAGACCTGGTTCGATTCCAGGCTGTATCACAACTGGCCGTGATTGGGAGTCCCCATAGGGCAGCACAATTGGCCCAGCGTCGTCCAAGTTAGGGTTTGGCCGGGATAGGCCGTCATTGTAAATAAGAATTTGTTATTTACTGACTTGCCAAGTTAAATAAAGGTTAAAAAGCTGATTTAGTATGATCATTACACACGTACAATTGTGCTGGGGACAATGAAGGCCACTCTAAAATGTGCAATTTTGTCACACGTGTCAAGTTTTGAGGGAGCGTGCAGTTGGCATGCTGACAGCAGGAATGTCCACCAGAGTTGTTGCCAGAGAATTGAATGTTAATTTCTCTTCCATAAGCCACCTCCAACACTGTTTTAGATCATTTGTCAGTATGTCCAACCGGCCTCATAACTGCAGAACACGTGTGTGGCGTTGTGTGGATGAGCAGTTTGCTGATGTTGTGAACAGAGTGCCCCATGGGGCTATGGTATAGGCGGCCATAAGCTACAGACAGTGGACACAATTGCATTTTATCGATGGTAATTTGAATGCACAGAGATTGCGTGATGAGATCCTGAGGCCCATTATTGTGCCATTCCTCCGCCACCATCACCTCACTGTTTCAGCATGATAATGCACAGCTCCATATCGCAAGGATCTGTACACAATTCCTGGAAGCTGAAAATGTCCCAGTTCTTCCATGGTATACATACTCACCAGACATGTCACCCACTGAGCATGTTTGGGATGCTTTGGGTCGACATGTCCCAGTTCTTCCATGGTATACATACTCAGCAGACATGTCACCCACTGAGCATGTTTGGGATGCTCTGGGTCGACATGTCCCAGTTCTTCCATGGTATACATACTCAGCAGACATGTCACCCACTGAGCATGTTTGGGATGCTCTGGGTCGACATGTCCCAGTTCTTCCATGGTATACATACTCAGCAGACATGTCACCCACTGAGCATGTTTGGGATGCTCTGGGTCGACATGTCCCAGTTCTTCCATGGTATACATACTCAGCAGACATGTCACCCACTGAGCATGTTTGGGATGCTCTGGGTCGACATGTCCCAGTTCTTCCATGGTATACATACTCAGCAGACATGTCACCCACTGAGCATGTTTGGGATGCTCTGGGTCGACGCGTGCAGCAGCGGTTTCCAGTTCCCAGATACTGAATGGTTTTCTGATCCACACCTCTACCTTTTTATTAAGGTATCTGTGACCAACAGAAGCATATCTGTATTCCCAGTCATGTGACATCCATAGATTTGGTCCTAATTCATTTATTTAAATTGACTAATTTCCTCATATGAACACTAAATCACTAAAATATTTGTCTTGCGTTTTGACTTTTTTTCAGTATACTAGATATACCCACTACCACCCGGGTCAGAACTGCTCAATGTGGTACTGTTCATCTGTGTTAAGCTCAGTAACACTGTTACACTACATCATGCCAGCTGCTGTTGATCCGTTCTCCTTTTCCCAGAGTCCACTTCATTCTGTATTCTCTCGTTCTTTTCTTCACTTCATCCCCTACCTCGCTTTTGACCTCTGGTACAGCTGTTCACTTCTCAACGACCTCTTGTCCAGTCATAGATCTTTGTTTCATTCAACGGTGGTGGGTTACCTATTAAAATGCTCATGTTGATAACTTCTAGTTATTCTACTGTCTCCTAGCATTCCTCTGTCTGTCTGTTGTAAACCTCTTGACTCTGTGCTGTTCTGTCCATACGTTACTGTACTGTAGCTCCACTCGAGGATGGGGCTCAACAATGACCACAGAGGCCATAGCAGGACCTATGACCTCTCCCTCCCTCTATCTGTCTCTCAATCTATCACTCACTCTTTCAGTTGCATTCTATGTATTCTTGTAACATACATGTTCTCCTTTGAGAAGCTGTATGGTGTGCTGGTGGATTCTGGAGATGTTCCAGTCAGTTCTCTAGTCGTCTTTTTCTCTCTGCTCATACTCCGTTCTTTTCTCCATTTAGATGCAGTGTATCCTCTGTTCTTTTCTCCATTTAGATGCAGTGTATCCTCTGTTCTTTTCTCCATTTAGATGCAGTGTATCCTCTGTTCTTTTCTCCATTTAGATGCAGTGTATCCTCTGTTCTTTTCTCCATTTAGATTCTTTTCTCCCATTTAGATGCAGTGTATCCTCTGTTCTTTTCTCCATTTAGATGCAGTGTATCCTCTGTTCTTTTCTCCATTTAGATGCAGTCTATCCTCTGTTCTTTTCTCCATTTAGATGCAGTGTATCCTCTGTTCTTTTCTCCATTTGATGTATCCTCTGTTCTTTTCTCCATTTAGATGCAGTGTATCCTCTGTGTATCCTCTGTTCTTTTCTCCATTTAGATGCAGTGTATCCTCTGTTCTTTTCTCCATTTAGATGCAGTGTATCCTCTGTTCTTTTCTCCATTTGGATGCAGTGTATCCTCTGTTCTTTTCTCCATTTGGATGCAGTGTATCCTCTGTTCTTTTCTCCATTTAGATGCAGTGTATCCTCTGTTCTTTTCTCCATTTAGATGCAGTGTATCCTCTGTTCTTTTCTCCATTTAGATGCAGTATATCCTCTGTTCTTTTCTCCATTTAGATGCAGTATATCCTCTGTTCTTTTCTCCATTTAGATGCAGTGTATCCTCTGTTCTTTTCTCCATTTAGATGCAGTGTATCCTCTGTTCTTTTCTCCATTTAGATGCAGTGTATCCTCTGTTCTTTTCTCCATTTAGTTCTTTTCTCCATTTAGATCAAATCAAATCAAATCAAATTTATTTATATAGCCCTTCGTACATCAGCTGATATCTCAAAGTGCTGTACAGAAACCCAGCCTAAAAACCCAAACAGCAAACAATGCAGGTGTAAAAGCACGGTGGCTAGGAAAAACTCCCTAGAAAGGCCAAAACCTAGGAAGAAACCTAGAGAGGAACCGGGCTATGTGGGGTGGCCAGTCCTCTTCTGGCTGTGCCGGGTAGAGATTATAACAGAACATGACCAAGATGTTCAAATGTTCATAAATGACCAGCATGGTCGAATAATAATAAGGCAGAACAGTTGAAACTGGAGCAGCAGCACAGTCAGGTGGACTGGGGACAGCAAGGAGCCATCATGTCAGGTAGTCCTGGGGCACGGTCCTAGGGCTCAGGTCCTCCGAGAGAGAGAAAGAAAGAGAGAATTAGAGAGAGCATATGTGGGGTGGCCAGTCCTCTTCTGGCTGTGCCGGGTGGAGATTATAACAGAACATGGCCAAGATGTTCAAATGTTCATAAATGACCAGCATGGTTGAATAATAGTGCAGTGTATCCTCTGTTCTTTTCTCCTTTTAGATGCAGTGTATCCTCTGTTCTTTTCTCCATTTAGATGCAGTGTATCCTCTGTTCTTTTCTCCTTTTAGATGCAGTCTATCCTCTGTTCTTTTCTCCTTTTAGATGCAGTGTATCCTCTGTTCTTTTCTCCATTTAGATGCAGTGTATCCTCCGTTCTTTTCTCCTTTTAGATGCAGTGTATCCTCTGTTCTTTTCTCCATTTAGATGCAGTGTATCCTCTGTTCTTTTCTCCATTTAGATGTAGTCTGTATCCTCTGTTCTTTTCTCCATTTAGATGCAGTGTATCCTCTGTTCTTTTTTCCTTTTAGATGCAGTGTATCCTCCGTTCTTTTCTCCATTCAGATGCAGGTTATCCTCTGTTCTTTTCTCCATTTAGATGCAGTGTATCATAAATGACCAGCATGGTCGAATAATAATAAGGCAGAACAGTTGAAACTGGAGCAGCAGCACAGTCAGGTGGACTGGGGACAGCAAGGAGCCATCATGTCAGGTAGTCCTGGGGCACGGTCCTAGGGCTCAGGTCCTCCGAGAGAGAGAAAGAAAGAGAGAATTAGAGAGAGCATATGTGGGGTGGCCAGTCCTCTTCTGGCTGTGCCGGGTGGAGATTATAACAGAACATGGCTCTGTTCTTTTCTCCATTTAGATTCCTCTGTTCTTTTCTCCATTTAGATGCAGTGTATCCTCTGTTCTTTTCTCCATTTAGATGCAGTATATCCTATGTTCTTTTCTCCATTTATATGCAGTGTATCCTCTGTTCTTTTCTCCATTTAGATGCAGTGTATCCTCTGTTCTATCCATTTAGATGTTCTTTTCTTTTCCATTTAGATGCAGTGTATCCTCTGTTCTTTTCTCCATTTAGATGCAGTGTATTTATATGCAGTCCATCTGTTCTTTGTACTCCATTTAGATGCAGTGTATCCTCTGTTCTTTTCTCCATTTAGATGCAGTGTATCCTCTGTTCTTTTCTCCATTTGGATGCAGTGTATCCTCTGTTCTTTTCTCCATTTATGATCCTCTGTTCTGCAGTGTATCCTCTGTTCTTTTCTCCATTTAGATGCAGTGTATCCTCTGTTCTTTTCTCCATTTAGATGCAGTATATCCTCTGTTCTTTTCTCCATTTAGATGCAGTATATCCTCTGTTCTTTTCTCCATTTAGATGCAGTGTATCCTCTGTTCTTTTCTCCATTTAGATGCAGTGTATCCTCTGTTCTTTTCTCCATTTAGATGCAGTGTATCCTCTGTTCTTTTCTCCATTTAGATGCAGTGTATCTTCCGTTCTTTTCTCCATTTAGATCAAATCAAATCAAATCAAATTTATTTATATAGCCCTTCGTACATCAGCTGATATCTCAAAGTGCTGTACAGAAACCCAGCCTAAAAACCCAAACAGCAAACAATGCAGGTGTAAAAGCACGGTGGCTAGGAAAAACTCCCTAGAAAGGCCAAAACCTAGGAAGAAACCTAGAGAGGAACCGGGCTATGTGGGGTGGCCAGTCCTCTTCTGGCTGTGCCGGGTAGAGATTATAACAGAACATGACCAAGATGTTCAAATGTTCATAAATGACCAGCATGGTCGAATAATAATAAGGCAGAACAGTTGAAACTGGAGCAGCAGCACAGTCAGGTGGACTGGGGACAGCAAGGAGCCATCATGTCAGGTAGTCCTGGGGCACGGTCCTAGGGCTCAGGTCCTCCGAGAGAGAGAAAGAAAGAGAGAATTAGAGAGAGCATATGTGGGGTGGCCAGTCCTCTTCTGGCTGTGCCGGGTGGAGATTATAACAGAACATGGCCAAGATGTTCAAATGTTCATAAATGACCAGCATGGTTGAATAATAGTGCAGTGTATCCTCTGTTCTTTTCTCCATTTAGATGCAGTGTATCCTCTGTTCTTTTCTCCATTTAGATGCAGTATATCCTCTGTTCTTTTCTCCATTTAGATGCAGTGTATCCTCTGTTCTTTTCTCCATTTAGATGCAGTGTATCCTCTGTTCTTTTCTCCATTTAGATGCAGTGTATCCTCTGTTCTTTTCTCCATTTAGATGCAGTGTATCTTCTGTTCTTTTCTCCATTTAGATGCAGTTTATTTATATAGCCTCTGTTCTTTTCTCCATTTAGATGTAGTCTATCCTCTGTTCTTTTCTCCATTTAGATGCAGTGTATCCTCTGTTCTTTTTTCCTTTTAGATGCAGTGTATCCTCCGAGTTCAAATGTTCATAAATGACCAACATGAAAATAATAAGAAAGTTGAAACTGGAGCAGCAGCACAGTTCTTTTCTCCATTTAGATGCAGGTTATCCTCTGTTCTTTTCTCCATTTAG
Source organism: Oncorhynchus keta (assembly GCF_023373465.1). Taxonomy (NCBI): domain Eukaryota; kingdom Metazoa; phylum Chordata; class Actinopteri; order Salmoniformes; family Salmonidae; genus Oncorhynchus; species Oncorhynchus keta. Next base: position 15,708,398 of record NC_068455.1, read on the forward strand.
ATGCAGTGTATCCTCTGTTCTTTTCTCCATTTAGATGCAGTGTATCCTCTGTTCTTTTCTCCATTTAGATGCAGTGTATCCTCTGTTCTTTTGTATCTCCATTTAGATGCAGTAAATAAATCCTATCAGCTTATCTCAAAGTTGTACTCCCAAACAGCAAACAATTTTGGCTATATAGCAGTGTATCCTCTGTTCTTTATAACTGACCATTTAAATGTTCATAAATGACCAGCATGGTATCAGAACAGTTGAAACTGTCAGGTGGACTTCATGTCAGGTCCATTTAGATGCATATGTGTATCCTCTTCTGTTCTTTATAACTCCATTTAGATGCAGTGGTATCTTCCTCTGTTCTTTTCTCCATTTAGATGCAGTGTATCCTCTGTTCTTTTCTCCATTTAGATGCAGTGTATCCTCTGTTCTTTTCTCCATTTAGATGCAGTGTATTTAGATGCAGTTATCCGTTCTTTTCTCCATTTAGATGCAGTGTATCCTCTGTTCTTTTCTCCATTTAGATGCAGTGTATCTTCCGTTCTTTTCTCCATTTAGATCAGCTGATATCTCAAAGTGCTGTACAGAAACCCAGCCTAAAAACCCAAACAGCAAACAATGCAGGTGTAAAAGCACGGTGGCTAGGAAAAACTCCCTAGAAAGGCCAAAACCTAGGAAGAAACCTAGAGAGGAACCGGGCTATCCAGTCCTCTTCTGGCTGTGCCGGGTAGAGATTATAACAGAACATGACCAAGATGTTCAAATGTTCATAAATGGTCGACCCAGCAGAACAGTAAAAACAAACAGCAAACAATGTGCCGCTGATATCTGTTCTTTTCTCCAAGTGCCAGATTTAGATGCAGTAATTTAATGCAGTGTATCTTATTTAGATCAAATCAAATTTATTTATATAGCCCTTCATAATCAATGATATCTCAAAGTGCTGTAAGAAACCCAGCCTAAAAACGGCAAACAATGCAGGTGTAGCTAAGCACGGTGGCTAGGAAAACTCCCTAGAAAGGCCAAAACCTAGGAAGAAACCTAGAGAGGAACCGGGCTATGTGGGGGCCAGTCCTCTTCTGGCTGTGCCGGGTAGAGATTATAACAGAACATGACCAAGATGTTCAAATGTATCCTCTGTTCTTTTCTCCATTTAGATGCAGTGTATCCTCTGTTCTTTTCTCCATTTCAAATGAGATGCAGTGTATCCTCTGTTCTTTTCTCCTTTTAGATCCTCTGTTCTTTTCTCCATTTAGATGTATATCCTCTGTTCTTTTCTCCATTTAGATGCAGTGTATCCTCTGTTCTTTTCTCCATTTAGTATCCTTTTCTGTTCTTTTTTCCCTTTTAGATGCAGTGCTGTCAGAAACTCCCAAACAGTTGCAGGTTTTCTCCAAAACCTTAGATGCAGTGGGGTATCCTCTGTTCTTTATAACTCCATTTAGATGCAGTGTATCTTCCGTTGGACTTTTCAGGTCCTGGGGCACGGTTTAGATGCAGTGTATCCTCTGTTCTTTATAACTCCAAGATTTTAGATGACAGCATGGTATCTTCCTCTGTTCTTTTCTCCATTTAGATGCAGTGTATCCTCTGTTCTTTTCTCCATTTAGATGCAGTGTATCCTCTGTTCTTTTCTCCATTTAGATGCAGTGTATCCTCTGTTCTTTTCTCCATTTAGATGCAGTGTATCCTCTGTTATTTTCTCCATTTAGATGCAGTGTATCCTCTGTTCTTTTCTCCATTTAGATGCAGTGTATCCTCTGTTCTTTTCTCCATTTAGATGCAGTGTATCCTTCTGTTCTTTTCTCCATTTAAAAGATGGCAGTCCCTAGTATCCGGGCTGTTCTTTTCTCCATTTTCAGATGCAGTGGTTATCCTCTGTTGGACTTTGTCAGGTCCTGGGGCATTTAGATCCTCCGCAGTGTATCCTCTGTTCTTTATAACAGAACATCCATTTAAATGTTCATGACCAGTGGTATCCTCTGTTCTTTTCTCCTCATTTAGATGCAGTGTATCCTCTGTTCTTTTCTCCATTTAGATGCAGTGTATCCTCTGTTCTTTTCTCCATTTAGATGCAGTGTATCCTCTGTTCTTTTCTCCATTTAGATGCAGTGTATCCTCTGTTCTTTTCTCCATTTAGATGCAGTGTATCCTCTGTTCTTTTCTCCATTTAGATGCAGTTTCAAAGTGTTCTAAAAAACCCAAACAGCAAACAATTTAAAAGCTCCTATTTAGAAGAAACCTGCTGTTCCTCTTTCTTTTAACTCCATTTAGATGCAGTGTATCCTCTGTTCTTTTCTCCATTTAGATGCAGTGTATCCTCTGTTCTTTTCTCCATTTAGTTATCCTCTGTCTTTTCTCCATTTAGATGCAGTGTATCCTCTGTTCTTTTCTCCATTTAGATGCAGTGTATCCTCTGTTCTTTTCTCCTTTTAGATGCAGTCTATCCTCTGTTCTTTTCTCCATTTAGATGCAGTGTATGCTCTGTTCTTTTCTCCATTTAGATGCAGTGTATCCTCTGTTCTTTTCTCCATTTAGATGCAGTGTATCCTCTGTTCTTTTCTCCATTTAGATGCAGTGTATCTTCCGTTCTTTTCTCCATTTAGATGCAGTGTATCCTCTGTTCTTTTCTCCTTTTAGATGCAGTGTATCCTCTGTTCTTTTCTCCATTTAGATGCAGTGTATCCTCTGTTCTTTTCTCCATTTAGATGCAGTGTATCCTCTGTTCTTTTCTCCATTTAGATGCAGTGTATCCTCTGTTCTTTTCTCCATTTAGATGCAGTGTATCCTCTGTTCTTTTCTCCATTTAGATGCAGTGTATCCTCTGTTCTTTTCTCCATTTAGATGCAGTGTATCCTCTGTTCTTTTCTCCATTTAGATGCAGTCTATCCTCTGTTCTTTTCTCCATTTAGATGCAGTGTATCCTCTGTTCTTTTCTCCATTTAGATGCAGTGTATCCTCTGTTCTTTTCTCCATTTAGATGCAGTGTATCCTCTGTTCTTTTCTCCATTTAGATGCAGTGTATCCTCTGTTCTTTTCTCCATTTAGATGCAGTGTATCCTCTGTTCTTTAGATCTCCATTTAGATGCAGTGTATCATTTGTTCTTTTCTCCATTTAGATGCAGTGTATCCTCCGTTCTTTTCTCCTTTTAGATGCAGTGTATCCTCTGTTCTTTTCTCCATTTAGATGCAGTGTATCCTCTGTTCTTTTCTCCATTTAGATGCAGTGTATCCTCTGTTCTTTTCTCCATTTAGATGCAGTGTATCCTCTGTTCTTTTCTCCATTTAGATGCAGTGTATCCTCTGTTCTTTTCTCCATTTAGATGCAGTCTATCCTCTGTTCTTTTCTCCATTTAGGGAGATGCAGTGTATCCTCTGTTCTTTTCTCCTTTTAGATGTTCATTTAGTGTGTATCTTCCGTCCTCTGTCTTTTCTCCATTTAGATGCAGTGTATCTTCTGTTCTTTTCTCCATTTAGATGCAGTGTATCCTCTGTTCTTTTCTCCATTTAGATGCAGTGTATCCTCTGTTCTTTTCTCCATTTAGATGCAGTGTATCCTCTGTTCTTTTCTCCATTTAGATGTAGTCTATCCTCTGTTATTTTCTCCATTTAGATGCAGTGTATCCTCTGTTCTTTTCTCCATTTAGATGCAGTCCATCCTCTGTTCTTTTCTCCATTTAGATGCAGTGTATCCTCCGTTCTTTTCTCCATTTAGATGCAGTGTTATCCTCTGTTCTTTTCTCCATTTAGATGCAGTGTATCCTCTGTTCTTTTCTCCATTTAGATGCAGTGTATCCTCTGTTCTTTTCTCCATTTAGATGCAGTGTATCCTCTGTTCTTTTCTCCATTTAGATGTAGTCTATCCTCTGTTCTTTTCTCCATTTAGATGCAGTGTATCCTCTGTTCTTTTCTCCTTTTAGATGCAGTCCATCCTCTGTTCTTTTCTCCATTTAGATGCAGTGTATCCTCCGTTCTTTTCTCCATTTAGATGCAGTGTATCCTCTGTTCTTTTCTCCATTTAGATGCAGTGTATCCTCTGTTCTTTTCTCCATTTAGATGCAGTGTATCCTCTGTTCTTTTCTCCATTTAGATGTAGTCTATCCTCTGTTCTTTTCTCCATTTAGATGTAGTCTATCCTCTGTTCTTTTCTCCATTTAGATGCAGTGTATCCTCTGTTCTTTTCTCCATTTAGATGTAGTCTATCCTCTGTTCTTTTCTCCATTTAGATGCAGTGTATCCTCTGTTCTTTTCTCCTTTTAGATGCAGTCCATCCTCTGTTCTTTTCTCCATTTAGATGCGGTGTATCCTCTGTTCTTTTCTCCATTTAGATGCAGTCCATCCTCTGTTCTTTTCTCCATTTAGATGCAGTGTATCCTCTGTTCTTTTCTCCATTTAGATGCAGTCCATCCTCTGTTCTTTTCTCCATTTAGATGCAGTGTATCCTCTGTTCTTTTCTCCTTTTAGATGCAGTCCATCCTCTGTTCTTTTCTCCATTTAGATGCAGGTGTATCCTCTGTTCTTTTCTCCTTTTAGATGCAGTCCATCCTCTGTTCTTTTCTCCATTTAGATGCAGTGTATCCTCCGTTCTTTTCTCCATTTAGATGCAGTCCATCCTCTGTTCTTTTCTCCATTTAGATGCAGTCCATCCTCTGTTCTTTTCTCCATTTAGATGCAGTGTATCCTCTGTTCTTTTCTCCATTTAGATGCAGTCCATCCTCTGTTCTTTTCTCCATTTAGATGCAGTGTATCCTCTGTTCTTTTCTCCATTTAGATGCAGTGTATCCTCTGTTCTTTTCTCCATTTAGATGCAGTGTATCCTCTGTTCTTTTCTCCATTTAGATGCGGTGTATCCTCCGTTCTTTTCTCCATTTAGATGCAGTCTATCCTCTGTTCTTTTCTCCATTTAGATGCAGTGTATCCTCTGTTCTTTTCTCCATTTAGATGCAGTGTATCCTCTGTTCTTTTCTCCATTTAGATGCAGTGTATCCTCTGTTCTTTTCTCCATTTAGATGCAGTGTATCCTCTGTTCTTTTCTCCATTTAGATGCAGTGTATCCTCTGTTCTTTTCTCCTTTTAGATGCAGTGTATCCTCTGTTCTTTTCTCCATTTAGATGCAGTGTATCCTCTGTTCTTTTCTCCATTTAGATGCAGTCTATCCTCTGTTCTTTTCTCCTTTTAGATGCAGTGTATCCTCTGTTCTTTTCTCCTTTTAGATGCAGTGTATCCTTTGTTCCTCAGTGTTCTTTCTTTTCTCCATTTAGATGCAGTGTATCCTCTGTTCTTTTCTCCATTTAGATGCAGTGTATCCTCTGTTCTTTTCTCCTTTTAGATGCAGTCTATCCTCTGTTCTTTTCTCCATTTAGATGCAGTGTATCCTCTGTTCTTTTCTCCATTTAGATGCAGTGTATCCTCTGTTCCTTTCTCCATTTAGATGCAGTCTATCCTCTGTTCTTTTCTCCATTTAGATGCAGTGTATCCTCTGTTCTTTTCTCCTTTTAGATATTTCTATCCTCTGTTCTTTTCTCCATTTAGATGCAGTGTATCCTCTGTTCTTTTCTCCATTTAGATGCAGTGTATCCTCTGTTCTTTTCTCCTTTTAGATGCAGTCTATCCTCTGTTCTTTTCTCCTTTTAGATGCAGTCTATCCTCTGTTCTTTTCTCCTTTTAGATGCAGTGTATCCTCTGTTCTTTTCTCCATTTAGATGCAGTGTATCCTCTGTTCTTTTCTCCTTTTAGATGCAGTCTATCCTCTGTTCTTTTCTCCTTTTAGATGCAGTCTATCCTCTGTTCTTTTCTCCTTTTAGATGCAGTGTATTTCTGTTTCTGACTGTTGGTGTGTCAGTAGTGCTGGTCCTTTTTGATTTGTGGTTGGTTAGTTGGTTGTTTGATCTTGGTCATACTGTATGTACTGTCGTAGAGAGGATCTCATACGGTCTGTTGCACCAGACCCTAGCTAGCCCATGTGCCACTGTCCTCTAGGCCAGGGGCATTGGGTGTCCGAGGTTCCAGCTAGGGGTTCCTACATACTTTGGGGCGGCAGGTAGCCTAGTGGTCAGAGCGTTGGACTAGTAACCGAAAGGTTGCTAGATCGAATCCCTGAACTGACAAGGTAAAAAAAATTGGTCGTTCTGCCCCTGAACAAGGCAGTTAACTCACTGTTCCTCGGCCGTCATTGAAAATAAGAATTTGTTCTTAACTGACTTGCCTAGTTAAATAAAGGTAAATAAATAATACTGCAGTGTTATATGCTACTGGCCTATGGGGACAGTGGCACATGGATTAGGACAGTCTTACATAAATTAGGACAGCCTTACATAAATTAATTAGGACAGCCTTACTACTGAGATGTGAAGCGAACACCTCCAAAACCAACTGTAAGCCAAGCCTGAAACCCTGGGATCTAACCCCACCCTACCCTGGGATCTAACCCCGCCCTACCCTGGGATCTAACCCCGCCATCCCCACCTCGCTTCCTCCTACCCCATACACATGCTCTGCTCGGCCACACTAAACCACTATCCTTGGCTTGAGATCCTCATCTTATCTATTATTAATTGCCATTCATGTTCTGAAGATTGTTTGATTGTGGTTGTCTTTATGTTCTGCATTAGTAGCATTAGTAGCTGGATGTGTAGATGACCATTCCAATCTGTTGGAGCCAGAATGATTGGATCTATTGTGGTTTCACCTCAACCATGTCTTTCTCTCGTCTTACTCCATTTCTTCTTTCTCTTTATCTATCTGTCTGTAGGTTCAGTCACGGTGTGGCAGCAAAGAGAACATCCTGAGAGCTAGTAAGTTATTTTATTGAGAGTTTTCTCTGTGGCTGTGTGAGAGAGAGAGTGAGAGTATGTGTGTACGCTCACATGCGTGTTTGTGTGGATGTGAAAGACACGTATTCTCTCCGTCACACTCCTCCTGTCTTTCTCTCTCTCACTCTGTCCATCAGGTCACAGTGCAGTGGACATCACCAAGGTGGCTCGCCGGCACCGCATGTCTCCCTTCCCCCTCACCTCCATGGATAAGGCCTTCATCACTGTACTGGAGATGACCCCTGTGCTCGGCACCGAGATCATCAACTACAGAGGTGGGTCAGAAAGATAGGCTGACTGACTGACTGAGAGACAGACGGAGGGACAGAGAGGCAGACAGACAAACAGACGGACAGGAAGCTCAGTCATACCTGCATCACTGGACACGCCTTCCTTTCCACCCCCTAACATCAGTCATACCGCACACTGGGCCTTCACTACTGTCTGTAGTACTGTCTGTCTGTAGTACTGTCGGTCTATAGTACTGTCGGTCTGTCTGTCTGTCTGTCTGTCTGTCTGTCTGTCTGTCTGTCTGTCTGTCTGTCTGTCTGTCTGTCTGTCTGTCTGTCTGTCTGTCGCACTGTGTGTCTGTATGTCTATCAGTCTGTAGTACTGTCTGTCTGGATGTCTGTAGTTATGTCTGTATGTCTGTCTATCAGTCTAGTGCTGTCTGTCGGTCTGTGGTGCTGTCTGGCTGTCTGTGGTGCTGTCTGTGGTTCTGTCGCTCTGTCTGTCTGTCGTTCTGTCTGTCGTTCTGTCTGTCTGTCGTTCTGTCTGTCTGTCGCTCTGTCGCTCTGTCTGTCTGTCGCTCTGTCTGTGTATCTGTCTGTCGTTATGTCTGTCTGTCGTTATGTCTGTCTGTCTGTCTATCAGTCTGTAGTACTGTCTGTCTGGATGTCTGTAGTTATGTCTGTCTATCAGTCTAGTGCTGTCTGTCGGTCTGTGGTGCTGTCTGTCGGTCTGTGGTGCTGTCTGTGGTGCTGTCTGGCTGTCTGGCTGTCTGTGGTGCTGTCTGTCTGTCTGTCTGTCTGTCTGTCTGTCTGTCTGTCTGTCTGTCTGTCTGTCGTTCTGTCTGTCGCTCTGTCGCTCTGTCTGTCTGTCGCTCTGTCTGTCTGTCGCTCTGTCTGTCTGTCGCTCTGTCTGTGTGTCTGTCTGGATGTCTGTAGTTATGTCTGTCTATCAGTCTAGTGCTGTCTGTCGGTCTGTGGTGCTGTCTGTCGGTCTGTGGTGCTGTCTGTGGTGCTGTCTGGCTGTCTGGCTGTCTGTGGTGCTGTCTGTCTGTCTGTCTGTCTGTCTGTCTGTCTGTCTGTAATGTCTGTCTGTCTGTGTCTGTCTGTATGTCTGTGTATAATCTGAAGTAATGTCTGTCCGTCTGTCTGTCTGTCTGTCTATGTCTGTAGTACTGTCTGTCTGGATGTCTGTAGTTATGTCTGTCTGTCTATCAGTCTAGTGCTGTCTGTCTGTTTGTGGTGCTGTCTGTCGGTCTGTGGTGCTGTCTGTCTGTCTGTGGTGCTGTCTGTGGTGCTGTCTGTGGTGCTGTCTGTCTGTCTGTCTATCAGTCTGTCTGTCTGTCTGTCTGTGTCTGTAGTTATGTCTGTATGTCTGTCTATCAGTCTAGTGCTGTCTGTCTGTCTGTGGTGCTGTCTGTCTGTCTGTGGTGCTGTCTGTCTGTCTGTGGTGCTGTCTGTGGTGCTGTCTGTGGTGCTGTCTGTCTGTCTGTCTGTCTGTCTGTCTGTCTGTCTGTCTGTCTGTCTGTCTGTCTGTCTGTCTGTCTGTCTGTCTGTGGTGCTGTCTGTCTGTCTGTCTGTCTGTGGTGCTGTCTGTCTGTATGTCTGTCTGTCTGTCTGTCTGTCAGTCTGTCTGTCTGTCTGTCTGTCTGTCTGTCTATAATCTGAAGTAATGTCTGTCTGTCTGTCTGTCGCACTGTGTGTCAGTCTGTAGTTATGTCTGTCTGTATGTCTATCAGTCTGTAGTACTGTGTGTCTGTATGTCTATCAGTCTGTAGTACTGTCTCTCTGGATGTCTGTATGTCTGTCTATCAGTCTAGTGCTGTCTGTCGGTCTGTGGTGCTGTCTGTGGTGCTGTCTGTCTGTCTGTCTGTCTGTCTGTCTGTCTGTCTGTCTGTCTGTCTGTCTGTCTGTCTGTCTGTAGTACTGTCTCTCTGGATGTCTGTAGTTATGTCTGTATGTCTGTCTATCAGTCTAGTGCTGTCTGTGGTGCTGTCTGTCGGTCTGTGGTGCTGTCTGTGGTGCTGTCTGTCTGTCTGTGGTGCTGTCTGTCTGTCTGTCTGTCTGTCTGTCTGTCTGTCTGTCTGTCTGTGTATAATCTGAAGTAATGTCTGTCCGTCTGTCTGTCTGTGGTGCTGTCTGTCTGTGGTGCTGTCTGTCTGTCTGTGGTGCTGTCTGTCTGTCTGTGGTGCTGTCTGTCTGTGTCTGTCTATGTATAATCTGAAGTAATGTCTGTGTCTGTATGTCTGTGTATAATCTGAAGTAATGTCTGTCTGTCTGTCTATCAGTCTGTAGTACTGTCTGTCTGGATGTCTGTAGTTACAGTGCCTTGCGAAAGTATTCGGCCGCCTTGAACTTTGCGACCTTTTGCCACATTTCAGGCTTCAAACATAAAGATATAAAACTGTATTTTTTTGTGAAGAATCAACAAGTGGGACACAATCATGAAGTGGAACGACATTTATTGGATATTTCAAACTTGAAAAATTGGGCGTGCAAAATTATTCAGCCCCTTTACTTTCAGTGCAGCAAACTCTCTCCAGAAGTTCAGTGAGGATCTCTGAATGATCCAATGTTGACCTAAATGACTAATGATGATAAATACAATCCACCTGTGTGTAATCAAGTCTCCGTATAAATGCACCTGCACTGTGATAGTCTCAGAGGTCCGTTAAAAGCGCAGAGAGCATCATGAAGAACAAGGAACACATCAGGCAGGTCCGAGATACTGTTGTGAAGAAGTTTAAAGCCGGATTTGGATACAAAAAGATTTCCCAAGCTTTAAACATCCCATGGAGCACTGTGCAAGCGATAATATTGAAATGGAAGGAGTATCAGACCACTGCAAATCTACCAAGACCTGGCCGTCCCTCTAAACTTTCAGCTCATACAAGGAGAAGACTGATCAGAGATGCAAGCCAAGAGGCCCATGATCACTCTGGATGAACTGCAGAGATCTACAGCTGAGGTGGGAGACTCTGTCCATAGGACAACAATCAGTCGTATATTGCACAAATCTGGCCTTTATGGAAGAGTGGCAAGAAGAAAGCAATTTCTTAAAGATATCCATAAAAACTGTCGTTTAAAGTTTGCCACAAGCCACCTGGGAGACACACCAAACATGTGGAAGAAGGTGCTCTGGTCAGATGAAACCAAAATTGAACTTTTTGGCAACAATGCAAAACGTTATGTTTGGCGTAAAAGCAACACAGCTCATCACCCTTACACACCATCCCCACTGTCAAACATGGTGGTGGCAGCATCATGGTTTGGGCCTGCTTTTCTTCAGCAGGGACAGGGAAGATGGTTAAAATTGATGGGAAGATGGATGGAGCCAAATACAGGACCATTCTGGAAGAAAACCTGATGGAGTCTGCAAAAGACCTGAGACTGGGACGGAGATTTGTCTTCCAACAAGACAATGATCCAAAACATAAAGCAAAATCTACAATGGAATGGTTCAAAAATAAACATATCCAGGTGTTAGAATGGCCAAGTCAAAGTCCAGACCTGAATCCGTGGAAAGAACTGTAAACTGCTGTTCACAAATCCTCTCCATCCAACCTCACTGAGCTCGAGCTGTTTTGCAAGGAGGAATGGGAAAAAATTTCAGTCTCTCGATGTGCAAAACTGATAGAGACATACCCCAAGCGACTTACAGCTGTAATCGCAGCAAAAGGTGGAGCTACAAAGTATTAACTTAAGGGGGCTGAATAATTTTGCACGCCCAATTGTTCAGTTTTTGATTCGTTAAAAAAGTTTGAAATATCCAATAAATGTCGTTCCACTTCATGATTGTGTCCCATTTGTTGTTGATTCTTCACAAAAAAATACAGTTTTATATCTTTATGTTTGAAGCCTGAAATGTGGCAAAAAGTTGCAAAGTTCAAGGGGGCCGAATACTTTCGCAAGGCACTGTCTGTGGTGCTGTCTGTGGTGCTGTCTGGCTGTCTGTCTGTCTGTCTCTATCATATGTGTGGTGAGCCCATGATGTTTCTGTTCCTACAGCTGTTCCACCTGACCCAGATGCTCTCCATTCCACCCTGTCTATCGGTCTGTCTGAGTCCCTGCCTACCTACCTGCCTGTTCATCTCTTGTTGGCTTGATTGTTTATTGATTGCACACACCTCTTGATTGTTACGTAGCTAGCCATCCAAACCTTTGGGCAAGGGAGTCCCCCAGACCCCACATCGATGGTCCAGGTATTGACTTCACATAGGTCAACGTCAGGTGCTTAGGCTGCTTGTTTACACCAAGTGAGCTGTAGTTTATGAAGAAATACTTGACAGTACATTTTACACCATAAATAGATGTATGTAAACTAGCTTCAGATAGCATTAGTCTAGTGATTAGAGCATTGGACTAGTAACCAAAAGGTTGCTAGATCGAATCCCTGAGCTGACAAGGTAAAAATATGTCTTTCTGCCCCTGAACAGGCAGTTAAACCCACTGTTCTTAGGTCGTCATTGTAAATAAGAATTTGTTCTTAACTGACTTGCCTAGTTAAATAAAAGTAAAAAAAGGCTTTCTAGAATAGGGAACGTTATCATACATAACATTATCATGACTCTCTAGAACAGGGCACATTATCACCCATATATAACATTATCATGACTCTCTAGAACAGGGCACATTATCACCCATACATAACATTATCATGACTCTCTAGAACAGGGCACATTATCACCCATAACATTATCATGGATCTCTAGAAGAGGGAACATTATCACCCATACATAACATTATCATGGATCTCTAGAAGAGGGAACATTATCACCCATACATAACATTATCATAACATTATCATGACTCTCTAGAACAGGGGACATTATCACCCATACATAACATTATCATGGCTCTCTAGAACAGGGGACATTATCACCAATACATAACTGTGTTACTGTTGGGAATATATATGGCTTCTGTTCTGTGGCTTCTGTTCTGTGGCTTCTGTTCTGTGGCTTCTGTTCTGTGTCTGTGGCTTCTGTTCTGTGTCTGTGGCTTCTGTTCTGTGTCTGTGGCTTCTGTTCTGTGTCTGCGGCTTCTGTTCTGTGTCTGCGGCTTCTGTTCTGTGTCTGCGGCTTCTGTTCTGTGGCTTCTGTTCTGTGTCTGTGGCTTCTGTTCTGTGTCTGTGGCTTCTGTTCTGTGTCTGTGGCTTCTGTTCTGTGTCTGTGGCTTCTGTTCTGTGTCTGTGGCTTCTGTTCTGTGTCTGTGGCTTCTGTTCTGTGTCTGTGGCTTCTATTCTGTGTCTGTGGCCTCTGTTCTGTGTATGTGTTCTGTTCTGTGTCTACGTGTTCTGTTCTGTGTCTATGGAAGGGGGTGTACAGTGCTACAGTATGGCTGGCTAGTGCCTTCGAAAAGTATTCAGACCCCTAAACTTTTTCCACATTTTGTTGAGTTACAGCCTTATTCTAAATTGTATTAAGTAAATAAATAATCTCAGCAATCTACACAGAATACCCCAAAATGACAAAGCAAATGTATTAAAAATAAATTATGTAAAGGTATCTGCTTTTTATGTAATTACATAAATATTCAGACCCTTTGCAATGAGACTTGAAATTTAGTTCAGGTGCATCTTGTTTCCTTTGGTCATCCTTGAGATGTTTCTACAACTTGATTGGAGTCCACCTGTGGTAAATCCAATTGATTGGACATGACTTGAAAAGGCACACACCTGTCTATATAAAGGTCCCACAGTTGACAGTGCATGTCAGATCAAAAACCAAGCCATGAGTTTGAAGGAATTGTCTGTAGAGCTCCGAGACAGGATTGTATCGAGGCACAGATCTGGGGAAGGGTACCAAAACATTTCTGTAGCATTGAAGGTCCCCAAGAACAGAGTGGCCTCTGTCATTCTTAAATGGAAGAAGTTTGGAACCACCAAGACTTCCTAGAGCTGGCAGCCCGGCCAAACTGAGCAATCGAGGTAGAAGCCCTTGGTCAGGCAGGTGACCAAGAACCTGATGGTCACTCTGACAGAGCTCTAGAGTTCCTCTGTTGAGATGGGAGAACCTTCCAGAAGGACAACCGTCACTGTAGCACTCCACCAATCAGGCCTTTATTGTAGAGTGGCCAGACGGAAGACACCCCTCAGTAAATGACAGCCCGCTTGGAGTTTGCCAAAAGGCACCTAAAGACCCTCTGGTCTGATGAAATCCAGATGTAACTCTTTGGTCTGAAGGCCAAGTGTCACATCTGGTAGAGACCTGGCACCATCCCTATGGTGAAGCATGGTGGTGGCGGCATCATGCTGTGGGGATGTTTTTCAGCAGCATGGACTGGGAGTCTAGTCAGGATAGAGGGAAAGATGAAAGGAGCAATGTACATAGAGATCCTTGGTGAATACCTTCTCCAGAGCGCTCAGGACCTCAGACTGGGGCGAAGGTTCACCTTCCAACAGGACAACGACCCTAAGCACACAGCCTAGACAATGCAGGCGTGGCTTCAGGACAAGTCTCTGAATATCTTTGATAGACCCAGCCAGAACCTGGACTTCAACCTGATCGAACATATCTGGAGAGACGAGAAAATAGCTGTGCAGCAATGCTCCCCATCCATCCCGATAGAGCTTGAGAAGATCTGCAGAGAAGAATGGGAGAAACTCTCCAAACACAGGTGTGCCAAGCTTGTAGCGTCGTACCCAAGAGGCGGTGTTGTAATCACTGTCAAAGGTGCTTCAACAAAGTTGAGTAGAGGGTATGAATGCTTATGTAAATGTTCTATTTAAGTTTTTTATGTTTTATAAATTAGCTACCGTTTCTAAAAACCTGTTTCTGTCATTATGGGGTATTGTATGTAGATTGATGAGGGGGAAAACATCTATTTAGTCAGTTTTAGAGTATGGCTGTAAAGTAACAAAATGTGGAAAAAGTCAAGGGGTCTGAATACCTTCCAAAGGCACTCTATTGGGGGTGGTTGAGGAAATGTAGCACGTCTATGATCTACAACAACCGACTCTAACCTGCGCAGCCCCCGGCAGGCCTCAGTGGAGCAGACTCCGTTAAGCCCGTTTGGCCCCTGAGTGGCTGTAAAAAGCCCCCTTACTTTATCTCTGCCACAAGAGGAGCGTCAAAGCAGGGGAGGAGAGCCTTGGCTGGGGTCCTGGGTGCCAATCATGTTAATGCCTCCTCCTCCCTGCCACCCTGGCATCACACAGGTCAGTGATGTCATGGGTGATGCCATGCCTCCCTCCTCTCCAACTCGACAACTCTACTGAAAACAAAGCAAAAAAACACCACCACCCCACCGAAAAAAAACACAAAAACAACACCGCCCCACTGAAAAAACAACACACCGCCCCACTGAAAAAACAACACACCGCCCCACTGAAAAAACAACACACCGCCCCACTGAAAAAACAACAACACACCGCCCAACTGAAAAAACAACAACACCGCCCCACTGAAAAAACAACACACCGCCCCACTGAAAAAACAACACACCGCCCCACTGAAAAAACAACACACCGCCCCACTGAAAAAACAACACACCGCCCCACTGAAAAAACAACACACCGCCCCACTGAAAAAACAACACACCGCCCCACTGAAAAAACAACACACCGCCCCACTGAAAAAAACAAAAAACACACACCCCCCACTGAAAAAACAACACACCGCCCCACTGAAAAAACTGAAAAAACAACAACACCGCCCCACTGAAAAAACAACACACCGCCCCACTGAAAAAAAACAACACACCGCCCCCACTGAAAAAACAACACACCGCCCATGCCACACACCGCCCAACTGAAAAAACAACACAACAACACCGCCCCACTGAAAAAAACAACACACCGCCCCACTGAAAAAACAACAATGCCGCCGAACTGAAAAAACAACACACCGCCCCACTGAAAAAACAACACTGAAAAAACAACAATGCCCCCACTGAAAAAACAACACACCGCCCCACTGAAAAAACAACACACCGCCCCACTGAAAAAACAACACACCGCCCCACTGAAAAAACAACAAACCACCCCACTGAAAAAAAAAACAACAACACCGCCCCCACTGAAAAAACAACACACCGCCCCACTGAAAAAACAACAACACCGCCCCACTGAAAAAACAACACACCGCCCCACTGAAAAAACAACACACCGGCCCACTGAAAAAACAACAACTCCGCCGAACTGAAAAAACAACAACGCCGCCCCACTGAAAAACAACAACACCGCCCCACTGAAAAAACAACACACCGCCCCACTGAAAAAACAACACACCGCCCCACTGAAAAAACAACACACCGCCCCACTGAAAAAACAACAACGCCGCCCCACTGAAAAAACAACACACCGCCCCACTGAAAAAACAACACACCGCCCCACTGAAAAAACAACAACACCGCCCCACTGAAAAAACAACAACGCCGCCCCACTGAAAAAACAACAACACCGCCCACTGAAAAAACAACACACCGCCCCACTGAAAAAACAACACACCGCCCCACTGAAAAAACACCGCCTCACTGGAAAAAAAACCACCCCACTGAAAAAAACACCGCCCCACTGAAAAAACACCACCCCACTGAAAAAAAATGCAAAAAAACACCACCCCACTGAAAAAAAACCACCCATTGAAAAAACATCACCCCATTGAAAAAACATCACCCCACTGAAAAAATGCAAAAAACACCACCCCACTGAAAAAAACACCACCCCACTGAAAAAACAGCACCACCCAACTGAAAAAACAGCACCACCCAACTGAAAAAACAATACCACCCCACTGAAAAAAAAACACCACCTCACTGAAAACAAAATAATTCAACTTCATGAAAAAAAGAAACACCTCCCCACTGCTTGCCCAGATTGCCCACTGCCCAGGCTGTGGCGTGTCTTGGGGATACACAACCAGGGGACACAGGAGGGGCTCCAGTGTCCTCTCTCTTCACTCCACCGGGTCAGTTCACCTCCTGACCGCTAAGGGGCGATAGGAGACCTCAGGCCTGGCCCATGGGCTACTACTGTTACTAGTCCTGATGTTGCCATTGCTTCTGAATCTGTTGCATGACCTGGCTTCTAGCATCACCCTGGCTGCTCATCCGTTGTTCTTTACAAATGCTGTTTTGAATTAAAAAGAAAATTGTACCTTCACACTGAAGAAGTCTGTGAAGCTGAAATAACTGTATTCTATCCCAGATGCAGTGAAAATATTACAAAAACATTGAATAATGACGTAACCTTTATGCAAAGTGTTTGGAAGTGCGAACCCATTACACCTTTGTTTCTGTGAATTGGCGGGTTTTTCGCCCCCAGCCAAGCTTCTGGGAGAGCACCATAGTTATCTTTTGATTTTCTAGCAACACCCACCCACTATGCTCCTCCTCCTCATATTACATTAGTATTCTACATTAATGGAGGAAGTTTCACCCTGATGTCCTGAGCAGTTCAGTCCATGCACCATGTTAGAAGAACACAGGAGTTTGTAATGTAAACATTTATGTAAATGATTATTGAACAGCACACACCTCTTAATCACCTCCCAAACCTTTGGGCAACCATCCAAACCTGGAAGACGAGGTTCAGCCAGAGGGTTAACTGGGCAATCTGATACTGGGACCTGTTGCCGGGTAGACCTCACATTGATGGTCTAGCCATTAAGGCCTGTCAGGACCTCCTGGTGGTGGGACAGCATGAACCCGGGTCTGCCTCTGGGTTCGGCTCTGTGTGAGAAACAGTCACTTAACCAACTGAGCCACGAATAGTAGGCAGAACCCAGAAGATGAGGCAGACACAGCAGTACTTGAGATGGTGTATTTAATGAAGTAAAAAGCTAAGTTATTCAGGAAAACATGTAACTCCACAACCTCAAAAGGAATTCCACAAGAACAAAGGTAATCCTCCAAGACAAAAAGGTAAATCCACAAGGTGGAAGGTATAGCACAAAAAGCCTCAAAAGATACTCAAAAACAAACAAGAACAAAAAACAGAATTCCACAAGAGAGTCCACCGGGATCAACAAGAGTTCACAGAGTACTAGGGCTGGGTGCTAACATACAAACACAGAGCAAAGAACTGAGGAAAACAAAGGGTTTAAATACAATCAGGGGAAACGAGGCACAGGTGCAAATAATAATGGGGATCAAGGGAAAACAAAAGGTCAAAAGGCACAATGGGGGCATCTAGTGACCAAAAACCGGAACAACCCTGGCCAAATCCTGACAGAACCCCCCCCCCCTAGGAACGGCTCCTGATGTTCCTACCAGCTCTCTCAGCGTGGAGGGCCCTGAACTGACGAATGAGGTCAGGGTCCAGTATGTCTTTGGCAGGAACCCAGGAGCGCTCCTCGGGACCGTAGCCTTCCCAGTCCACCAGATACTGCCAGGACCGCTGCAACCGGCGGGAATCCAGTATCCGATGGACGGTATAAGCCGGCTGGCCTCCAATGACACGAGGCGGAGGGGGAAGTCTGTCTGCCGGGACAAGGGGAGAAAAAACAACAGGTTTTAATAAGGAAATGTGAAACGTGGGATTAATCTTAAGGGATCTGGGTAAGTGTAGGCGATAAGAAACTGGGTTAACTCTCCTGGCAACCTTAAAGGGACCAATGTATTTTTGGGACAGCTTGCGAGACTCCACCCGTAGTGGTAAGTCTCTTGTGGAGAGCCAGACTCTCTGGCCGGGCGCAGGGTAGGCCCGGGACGGCGACGTCTGTTGGCTTGTTGTTGGTACTTCTGTGAGGAACGCATAAGATTAAGACGGGTCTTCCTCCACATAAGCCGACAGCGTCTGACGAACTTCAAGGCTGAAGGCACTCTGACTTCTGCCTCCTGGTCCGGGAACAATGGAGGGGCATAGCCAAACTGACACTCGTGCGGGGACATACCAGTGGAGGAGGAGCGCAAGGTGTTGTGCGTGTATTCGGCCCAAACAATGAAGGACGACCATGTGGACGGGTTGTTATGAGTCATACATCGGAGGGTGGTTTCCAGCACTTGATTCATCCTCTCTGTTTGGCCGTTGGACTCCGGATGGTACCCTGAAGATAGACTGGCAGAAGCCCCCATGAGTTGGCAGAAGGCCTTCCAAAACCTTGAGGCGAACTGGGGACCTCTGTCAGAAACCATATCTTGAGGAATGCCGAAGACTCGGAACACATGATTAATTACCAACTCAGCCGTTTCCTTGGCAGAAGGTAACTTAGTCAGAGGGACGAACCTGGCCGCCTTTGAAAACCTGTCGATTATGACTAGAATAGTAGTATTGCCATGGGATGGAGGAAGGCCAGTAATAAAGTCCAACGAGATATGGGACCAGGGTCTGTGGGGAACAGGTAAAGGGTGAAGGAGTCCTTGCGGGCGGAGGTGAGAAGATTTGCCCTGGCAGCACATGGGGCAGGCATTGACGAAAGTGGCAACGTCTTCTCTTATGGTAGGCCACCAGAACTTACGCTGGATGAACTCCAAGGTGCGACCTACGCCCGAGTGACAGGTGAGGCGAGAGGAGTGCCCCCACAGAAGGACCTGAGTCCTCACTGCCTTGGGGACAAACAACCGATTGGCAGGACCTCCTTTCGGGTCCGGTTCAATAGCTTGAGCTCGTCTCAAGGTATCCTCAACTTGCCACGAGATCGGAGCCACGATCTTAGCAGCAGGAAGGACAGGCATCTCGAATGGCAGGAGCGTAGACTCGGGACAGGGCATCCGGTTTGAGATTCTTCGACCCGGGCCGATAGGTGAGGATAAACTGGAATCGATTGAAGAAATGAGACCATCTAGCTTGTCTAGAGTTCAACCGCTTCGCCTGCTGGATATACTCCAGATTTTTGTGGTCCGTAAGCACTTGAAACGGGTGAGAAGCCCCCTCGAGCCAGTGTCTCCATTCCTTCAATGCCATCTTAACCGCTAGGAGTTCACGATCCCCCACATCGTAGTTCCTCTCAGCCGGGGTAAGCCGGTGTGAGAAGAAAGCGCACGGATGAAGCTTCTTGTCTTCACCCCTCTGAGACAGGACAGCTCCAACACCAACCTCTGAGGCGTCTACCTCCACCACAAACGTTTCATCCGTAGTCGGTAGTATCAGGATGGGAGCAGAGAGGACGCGCTGCTTGAGTCCTTGGAAGGCCGTCTCAGCTTCTCTTCCCCACAAAAACCTTGCATTGCCACCCTTGGTTAAAGCTGAGAGAGGGGCTGCCACCAAGCTGAAGTTCTTGATGAACTTGCGGTAAAAGTTAGTGAAGCCCAGGAAACGCTGAACTTCCTTAACGGATTTTGGGGTGGGCCAATCCGCTACCGCCCCTACCTTCCTGGGGTCCATTTGGACTCGACCGGGTTCCACTACAAATCCCAGGAATTGTACTCGGGATGAATGGAATTCACATTTTTCCGGCTTAACGTACAGATGGCTGTCTAGGAGGCGTTTGAGTACTTGTCTGACATACTTTGTGTGTTCTTGAAGAGAGCTCGAATAGATGAGGATGTCATCCAAGTAAACAAACACAAATATGTTAAGCATATCCCTAAGCACATCGTTTATGAGCGCTTGGAACACCGCTGGGGCGTTGGTCAGGCCGAAGGGCATCACCAAGTATTCATAGTGACCAGTAGGCGTGTTGAAAGCGGTCTTCCACTCGTCACCAGGTCTGATCCGCACAAGATGGTATGCGTTCCGCAGGTCAAGCTTAGTGAAAACAACTGCTTCCTGGAGCAGCTCGAAGGCTGTGGCCATAAGGGGTAGCGGGTAACGGTTACGGACGGTTATGGTATAGAGTCCCCGGTAGTCGATGCAAGGACGTAATCCACCGTCTTTCTTGGCTACAAAGAAAACCCTGCTCCCGCCGGGAGGGTGGATGGACGCATGAGGCCTGCTTCCAGAGCGTCCTTGATGTAGGTATCCATAGCAGCTCGTTCGGGTGGAGATAGGGAAAAGATCCGACCCTTGGGGGGGCAAGTGCCCGGAAACAGTTCGATGGGGCAATCATAATGTCTATGGGGTGGTAGCATGGTGGCCCTCTGTTTGCTAAATACCAGTTTGAGGTCATGATAACACTCGGGAACTTGGGTCAGGTCGATGGATTCTAAAGACTCGGGAGTAGAACTCGGGGAATTCGGGAAAATACAAGTAGCTTGGCACGTAGGACCCCACTGCTTGATAGTGCCCACAGACCAGTCGATGTGAGGGTTATGGCTGTGAAGCCAGGGGTATCCAAGGACGAGAGGGAACTCGGAACAGGAGATCAAATGAAAGTTAATCAATTCCTGGTGTTGTGACACTGAAAGTCGCAAGGAGGTAGTGACATGAGTAACAAGTCCAGATCCCAAAGGGCTTCCATCCAATGTAGTAACCCTCATGGGGTCACTTAGAGGTTCAGAGGGAAAGCCATTCTCCTTCGCCCAGACACCATCCATGAAGTTACCTGCGGCTCCAGAGTCTACCAAGGCTTGAAGGTGAAGCTTGTGGTTGTCCCAGGAAAGGGTGACTGGAATGAGCAGACGGGAGTTGGACGGATGGGAGGAGGTTGTTTCCCGTTACAGTTCCCCCGGTCTGTACGGGACAGAGCGTTTCCCTGGAGCCCGGGACACGTGGAACGGAAATGGCCCGGTTTGCCGCAATATAGACAGCGTCGCTCCTCATCCGGCGGTCTCTCTCAACCTGGGAGATGCCATTCTGCATGGGTTCCGGTGGAGCCAGCGAGGATAAAGGTGGGGACTCGGAGCTGGGACTGATAGGGGCTAGAGGTCTACGGTTGAGTTCTCTCTCTCTCAGACGCTGGTCAATGCGTGAGGCCAACTTGATCAGGGACTCGAGATTGTCCGGTGGTTCCCGAGTGGCCAGTTAATCTTGGATAGTGTCCGAAAGGCCTTTCAGAAAGCACACCGTGAGCGCCTCGTTGTTCCAGCCACTCGCTGCTGCCACCGTGCGGAACTGGATGGCATAGTCCGTCACGCTGCGCCGACCTTGGTGGAGAGTCAGGAGCTGTTTGGCTGAGTCAGGACCACTGCTTGGGCCTTGAAACACTCGTTTGAATTCCTCAGCAAAGGCAGAGTAGCTGGCACAGCAGAAACTATGAGCATCCCACACAGCAGTAGCCCAGGCCAGGGCTTTTTCCAACAGCAGGGTGATGATATATGCGACCTTAGACCGGTCGGTGGGGAACGACGAGGGTTGCAGCTCGAAGGAGAGAGAACATTGGGTGAGAAACCCTTTACAAGCACTTGGATCACCTGAGAACCGTTGGGGAGGTGGAAGACGAGGTTCAGCCAGAGGGTTAACTGCCATGGGTACGTGAATCTGAGGTACTGGGACGGGAACTGTTGCCGGGGTAAGTCGATCAGATATCTGCTTTATGGAAGTCAGCATCTCCGACAGAAGATGAGAATGTCTAGCCATTAAGGCCTCTTGCTGAACCAGGGCGGCTTCGTGGCGTTGGACAGTCTCCTGGTGGTGGGACAGCATGGCAACAAGGTCCTGGGCACTGGCTGCCTCTGGGTTCATTTTTGGCTCTGTGTTTCTGTCAGGACCCGGTTTACGAACCCGGGTCTCCGGAGTGAGAAACAGTCACTTAACCAACTGAGCCACGAATAGTCGGCAGAACCCAGAAGATGAGGCAGACACAGCAGTACTTGAGACGGTGTATTTAATGAAGTAAAAAGCGGAGTTCTTCAGGAAAACATGTAACTCCACAACCTCAAAAGGAATTCCACAAGAACAAAGGTAATCCTCCAAGACAAAAGGTAAATCCACAAGGTGGAAGGTATAGCACAAAAAGCCTCAAAAGATACTCAAAAACAAACAAACAAGAACAAAATACAGAATTCCACAAGAGAGTCCACCGGGATCAACAAGAGTTCACAGAGTACTAGGGCTGGGTGCTAACATACAAACACAGAGCAAAGAACTGAGGAAAACAAAGGGTTTAAATACAATCAGGGGAAACGAGGCACAGGTGCAAATAATAATGGGGATCAAGGGAAAACAAAAGGTCAAAAGGCACAATGGGGGCATCTAGTGACCAAAAACCGGAACAACCCTGGCCAAATCCTGACAGATGGGTCCAGGTTTTGACTTCACATAGACCAACTTCAGGTGCTT
This sequence comes from Oncorhynchus keta, assembly GCF_023373465.1. Lineage (NCBI taxonomy): Eukaryota > Metazoa > Chordata > Actinopteri > Salmoniformes > Salmonidae > Oncorhynchus > Oncorhynchus keta. The sequence continues at coordinate 15,730,468 of NC_068455.1, forward strand.
AGAGACATAGTTCTCGCTTTCTCTCTCTCTCATTCGGTCTCTTTATCTTTCTCTCTGTCGGTGTGAATGACCCAGTTCTGGGAGCGTTGGCTGTGTTGTCATGTTCCATTCTCCGTCATCTGCTTATGCCACATCCGCCCAGCGCCGGGACGCAGTCCGACACTGGGGGCAGCCAAGCAATCAGGATCGAGCGAGCAACGGGCAGGAAGGAACAAACACTCTTTGTGACAGGGACACTTACCTCACTAACGTAACAAAAAAAAAAAAACATTTAGGGAGGTGACAATAAAATAATTCACTTAACGGCCAGGTCGCAGTTGTAAATGAGAAACTTGTTCTCAACTGGCCTACCTGGTGAAATAAAGGTGAAATAAAAAATGTTAAAACCAAAGGTCTTCAAAGTGACACTTTGACCTCACCAGTAGACTTACTGTATGACCCTGGTCAACAGTTATTGTAGGTCGCCTGGGGTGCTCTAGCAGTTTGAATCCCACCCACTGTCCTTTAAAAACTCACTTTTATGTCACTCTTTACCTGATTTCTGAAAGAAAACGTTGGGTGTGTGGATACAGTTGAGCATCACTCACACAGTGAGCTTGTGCATTGCAATGAGCCATATGCTCTCTGAGACCAACCCAACGTAAATATGGGCAATAGTGTACTGTCAACATGCTGCTGTTCACACTTTCCGATGGCAGTAAAGTTGTGGACTCAGGTTACTTTACAAAGTGCTATTTTGTCTTGCTGGTTAATATATTGTTTAAATTAACACCTAAAAAATTGATGGGCCCGTAGAGCGATGAAATAGATTGGCTATACATTTTAAACTGAATTGAAAAGGTGGAGGCTGTGTGTGTGTAGCAGAATGGTGTCGTACGATTCACTTTGTTGGTTGTAAAACTATCTGAGGTCTCTCTCTCTCTCTCTCTCTCTCTCTCACACACACACACACACACACACACACACACACACACACACACACACACACACACACACACACACACACACACACACACACACATGGACTGTGTCTAATGGTCACATATTGAAGAATACTGAGAAGCTTGTGTTTTGGGTTGTTCAACAGGGCTAGTGTACACTGTGCATCTGTCTGTCTTCAACAGGGCCAGTGTACACCAAGCATCTGTCTGTCTTCAACAGGGCCAGTGTACACTGTGCATCTGTCTGTCTTCAACAGGGCCAGTGTACACCATGCATCTGTCTGTCTTCAACAGGGCCAGTGTACACCATGCATCTGTCTGTCTTCAACAGGGCCAGTGTACACCATGCATCTGTCTGTCTTCAACAGGGCTAGTGTACACCATGCATCTCAACAGGGGGCCAGTGTACACCATGCATCTGTCTGTCATCTGTCTGTCTGTCTTCAACAGGGCCAGTGTACACCGTGCATCAGTGTACACCATGCATCTGTCTGTCTTCAACAGGGCCAGTGTACACCGTGCATCTGTCTGTCTTCAACAGGGCCAGTGTACACCGTGCATCTGTCTGTCTTCAACAGGGCCAGTGTACACCATGCATCTGTCTGTCTTCAACAGGGCCAGTGTACACCATGCATCTGTCTGTCTTCAACAGGGCCAGTGTACACCATGCATCTGTCTGTCTTCAACAGGGCCAGTGTACACCATGCATCTGTCTGTCTTCAACAGGGCCAGTGTACACCATGCATCTGTCTGTCTTCAACAGGGCTAGTGTACACCATGCATCTGTCTGTCTTCAACAGGGCCAGTGTACACCGTGCATCTGTCTGTCTTCAACAGGGCCAGTGTACACCGTGCATCTGTCTGTCTGTCCTCTAATTAAATAATTAGACCCGAGGAGGTGTGGTATAGGGGCGGCAGGTAGCCTAGTTGTTAGAGTGTTGGGCTAGGAACTGAAAGGTTGCTAGATCGACAAGGTACAAATCTGTCGTTCTGCCTCTGAACAAGGCAGTTAACCCACTGTTCCTAGGCCATCATTGTAAATAAGAATTTGTTCTTAACTGTCTTGCCTAGTTAAATAAAGGTTAAATAAAATAAACCAGCTACAGTTTGGATGTCTTCTCAGTCAGTTTGGCGGTGGTGAGGCGAATGTGTTGTGGCACTCCACTCCCTGTATATTCTGTGTATTCCTCTGTTTCCATAGATACCTCTGTATTCATCTGTTGATCTATATTTAGCTGCTCATCAGATGTGGTATTTCAGAGCATTAAGTCTCCTCTAATTAGCCTTCAACAGAGAAGCCTGCTCTCTCTCTCTTTCTCTCCCTCTATCTTTAGTTCTCTCTCTTCATTAGCTCTTCTCCCACCCACCCACCCTCTCCCTCCCCCACTCTCTCTTTCTCTCTCTTGCTCTCTGTCTCACACACACACACATGTTTGTTTTACTATATTTTTGGGGACCAAACGGTTGATTCCCATTCAAAACCTTGTACCTTATACCTAACACTAATTCTAACACCTAATTCCGGCTGGCAAAATGTCCTTGTCTTACTATCCTTCTGGTCCCCACAAGGATAGATAACCCAAAAGCACACACACACACACACACACACACACACACACACACACACACACACACACACACACACACACACACACACACACACACACACACACACACACACACACACACACACACACACACACACACACACACACACACACACTCAGTCACACTCAGTCACACTCAGTCACACACACACACACACACACACACTCAGTCACACTCAGTCACACTCAGTCACACACACACACACACACACACACACACACACACACACACACACACACACACACACACACACACACACACACACACACACACACACACACACACACACACACACACACACACTCAGTCACACTCACACTATCTTTTTTTCTCTCTATTCATTGCTCTCCGTTTTTTGCTCTTTCTTTCTCTCTCTCTTTGTCTTTCTTTCTCTCTTTCTATTATTCACTCTTTCTATCATTCTCTCTCTTTCTATCTTTCTCTCTCTCTCTATCTGTCTCTCTTTCTGTCTTTCTCTCTCTCTTTCTGTCTTTCTCTCTCTCTTTCTGTCTTTTGTTTCTCTCTTTCTATTATTCTCTCTTTTTGTCTCTCTCTTTTTTCTCTTTTTCTCTGTTATTCCTGTCTCTGTTTTTTCTTCTTTCCTGTGTTGAGTGATCTCCTCACTCTCTCCCTAGAGGTGCTTGTCTCTGAATGCCTGTGTGTGTGTGTAGGAGAGGCTGTAATAAATAGCTCCTCTTGCGTAAGCGTCAGAGCTAGCTAGCGTCACCCCTTTCTCTGTCACTCACATATAGCAAAGGTTTCATGTGATGTAGGCCTTTCTGTGTGTCTGGCTTTTGTCCTCTTCACATTCAACAACAGCTACTCAACACTGTCTTGTCCTACCATCATCTGTCTCTGTGCTGTTGTCAACAGATTGTGACAGCATGGTTATAACTTCTCTGCCCCATCCTCACTGCACTGCGCACACACACACGCACATAGAGGGACTCTGCCTCCCCTGCCGAGGGACACAGCTTATCCCACCAGCATGCATATCACATCTTGTGTACTCCTTAATGTATGTGTGAAATTACAACCTTTTTTCTCTCTCTCTTTCTCTCCTTCCTTTATCCTATTCTATCCTACTCTAGATGGGATGGGTCGAGTCTTAGCTCAGGACGTCTATGCCAAAGACAACCTGCCTCCGTTCCCTGCATCAGTCAAAGATGGTTACGCCGTGCGAGGTGAGACGCCAGTTTTAGTAGGTGTAGAGTTCTGTAGTTTGAGAGATTACAAACTTTTCATGCTTGTTTTTGTGTGAGTTTGACCCTTGCAGCTTGTTTTCAGATATAGAGGCATTACTGTTCTCTCTCTTTCTCTCACCACCTCTCTCTCTTTCTATTTCTCATCCCTCTCTCTGTTCCTTTAAGCGGCCGACGGTCCTGGAGATCGCTTCATCATTGGGGAGTCACAGGCAGGACAGCAGGTGAGCTCCTTACAGTTTGAGCCCTGATATTTTGGAGTATCCCTCCCTCCATCCCTCTCTGTATCTCAGTGTATTCCCATGGGCTATCCTGCCATGTGGAGTTACACAGGTCACTGGCTCACTGTGATTACAAGATAATCCAGAGACTACACAGAGACAGACCCCGTCTCTCTCTCTACCTCTACACAGAGACAGACCCCGTCTCTGTCTCTACCTCTACACAGAGACAGACCCTGTCTCTCTCTCTACCTCTACACAGAGACAGACCCCGTCTCTCTCTCTACCTCTACACAGAGACAGACCCCGTCTCTCTCTCTACCTCTAAACAGAGACAGACCCCGTCTCTCTCTACATCTACACAGAGACGGACCCCGTCGCTCTCTCTACCTCTACACAGAGACAGACCCGTCGCTCTCTCTACCTCTACACAGAGACAGACCCGTCGCTCTCTCTACCTCTACACAGAGACAGACCCCGTCTCTCTCTCTACTCTACACAGAGACAGACCCCGTCTCTCTCTCTACCTCTACACAGAGACAGACCCCGTCTCTCTCTCTACCTCTACACAGAGACAGACCCCGTCTCTCTCTCTACCTCTACACAGAGACAGACCCCGTCTCTCTCTCTACCTCTAAACAGAGACAGACCCCGTCTCTCTCTCTACATCTACACAGAGACGGACCCCGTCGCTCTCTCTACCTCTACACAGAGACAGACCCTGTCTCTCTCTACCTCTACACAGAGACAGACCCCGTCGCTCTCTCTACCTCTACACAGAGACAGACCCCGTCTCTCTCTCTACCTCTACACAGAGACAGACCCCGTGCTCTCTCTACCTCTACACAGAGACAGACCCCGTCTCTCTCTCTACCTCTACACAGAGACAGACCCCGTCTTTCTCTCTACCTCTACACAGAGACAGACCCCGTCTCTCTCTCTACTCTACACAGAGACAGACCCCGTCTCTCTCTCTACCTCTACACAGAGACAGACCCCGTCTCTCTCTCTACCTCTAAACAGAGACAGACCCCGTCTCTCTCTCTACATCTACACAGAGACGGACCCCGTCTCTCTCTACCTCTACACAGAGACAGACCCCGTCTCTCTCTACCTCTACACAGAGACAGACCCCGTCTCTCTCTACCTCTACACAGAGACAGACCCCGTCTCTCTCTCTACCTCTACACAGAGACAGACCCCGTCTCTCTCTCTACCTCTACACAGAGACAGACCCCGTGCTCTCTCTACCTCTACACAGAGACAGACCCCGTCTCTCTCTCTACCTCTACACAGAGACAGACCCCGTCGCTGTCTCTACCTCTACACAGAGACAGACCCTGTCTCTCTCTCTACCTCTACACAGAGACAGACCCCGTCTCTCTCTCTACCTCTACACAGAGACAGACCCCGTCTCTCTCTCTACCTCTACACAGACAGACCCTGCCTCTCTCTCTATCTCTACACAGACCCTGTCTCTCTCTCTACTCTACACAGACCCTCTCTCTCTCTCTACTCTACACAGACCCTGTCTCCCTCTCTCTACTCTACACAGACCCTGTCTTTCTCTCTCTACTCTACACAGACCCTGTCTCTCTCTCTACTCTACACAGACCCTGTCTCTCTCTCTACTCTACACAGACCCTGTCTCTCTCTCTCTACTCTACACAGACCCTGTCTCTCCTCTCTACTCTACACAGACCCTGTCTCTCTCTCTCTACTCTACACAGACCCTCTCTCTCTCTCTACTCTACACAGACCCTGTCTCTCTCTCTCTACTCTACACAGACCCTGTCTCTCTCTCTCTACTCTACACAGACCCTGTCTTTCTCTCTACTCTACACAGACCCTGTCTCTCTCGCTCTACTCTACACAGACCCTGTCTCTCTCTCTCTACTCTACACAGACCCTGTCTCTCTCTCTCTACTCTACACAGACCCTGTCTCTCTCTCTACACAGACCCTGTCTCTCTCTACAACACTCGACTCTGCTTTCTGGGTTAAATCCATAATAATACATTTACATTTTAGAATTCTCACACTGCCTCCGCTATGGACACACAGCCTCCGCTACGGACACACTGCCTCCGCTATGGACACACTGCCTCCGCTATGGACACACTGCCTCCGCTATGGACACACAGCCTCCGCTATGGACACACAGCCTCCGCTATGGACACACAGCCTCCGCTATGGACACACTGCCTCCGCTATGGACACACAGCCTCCGCTATGGACACACAGCCTCCGCTACGGACACACTGCCTCCGCTACGGACACACAGCCTCCGCTATGGACACACAGCCTCCGCTATGGACACACAGCCTCCGCTATGGACACACTGCCTCCGCTATGGACACACAGCCTCCGCTATGGACACACAGCCTCCGCTATGGACACACTGCCTCCGCTATGGACACACAGCCTCCGCTATGGACACACAGCCTCCGCTACGGACACACTGCCTCCGCTATGGACACACAGCCTCCGCTACGGACACACTGCCTCCGCTACGGACACACAGCCTCCGCTACGGACACACTGCCTCCGCTACGGACACACTGCCTCCGCTACGGACACACTGCCTCCGCTACGGACACACTGCCTCCGCTACGGACACACAGCCTCCGCTACGGACACACTGCCTCCGCTACGGACACACTGCCTCCGCTACGGACACACAGCCTCCGCTACGGACACACAGCCTCCGCTACGGACACACTGCCTCCGCTACGGACACACTGCCTCCGCTACGGACACACTGCCTCCGCTGCGGACACACTGACTCCGCTACGGACACACTGCCTCCGCTACGGACACACTGACTCCGCTACGGACACACTGACTCCGCTACGGACACACTGCCTCCGCTACGGACACACTGCCTCCGCTACGGACACACTGCCTCCGCTGCGGACACACTGACTCCGCTGCGGACACACTGACTCCGCTACGGACACACTGACTCCGCTACGGACACACTGACTCCGCTACGGACACACTGACTCCGCTACGGACACACTGACTCCGCTGCGGACACACTGCCTCCGCTGCGGACACACTGACTCCGCTACGGACACACTGACTCCGCTGCGGACACACTGACTCCGCTACGGACACACTGACTCCGCTGCGGACACACTGACTCCGCTGCGGACACACTGACTCCGCTACGGACACACTGACTCCGCTGCGGACACACTGACTCCGCTACGGACACACTGACTCCGCTGCGGACACACTGACTCCGCTACGGACACACTGACTCCGCTGCGGACACACTGACTCCGCTACGGACACACTGACTCCGCTGCGGACACACTGACTCCGCTGCGGACACACTGACTCCGCTACGGACACACTGACTCCGCTACGGACACACTGCTTCCACTATTGATGCTCATGTTAATAAGTATATCTTGTGAAAATTGTATATAGTCGATTTCTGATAATTCAGCTTCCCAATTGAAATGTTGATAACACTACTTCATGCTGGTAGTTATGTTGCAGATATAATGCCTTGGAATATGTGTTATAAGCATGTTTAGCACCTTTATAATGTCCAACCTGCATGTGTGTCTCTGTAGCCGACCCACACAGTGATGCCGGGCCAGGTGATGAGGGTGACAACGGGGGCTCCTGTCCCCTGTGGGGCAGATGCTGTAGTGCAGGTGGAGGACACAGAGCTGCTTCGAGAGTCTGACGACGTGAGTCAACACCCGACTTCTCTCCTTCTTTCCTCCTTCTTCCCTCTCTCTCTCTCTCTGAAGACGTGAGTCAACCAGCACTCTCCCTCTCCCATCTCCTGTGGCAACTTCCTGACCCCCTCTCAATTTATTTCAATGAACTTTATCCACATGGAATATACTATACAAATACATTACAATAACATACAATATGTCTCTCGCCTCTCTGTTTTGCAACTTTCCCTCAATCCTTTCTCCTGTCTCCAGTATCTCCTCTCCACAAACAGACAGGCTTTCTGTATTGTACATGTAGACTTCCTCATCTGCCACAAACCTCTTCCTGCCAATAGTACGGAATGTAATCTCCTTCATTAACCGCTCTGTTTGTCGTTGCAGGGCACAGAAGAGCTGGAAGTGCGGATCTTGGTACAGGCCCGCCCTGGACAGGACATCAGGTGAGTGACAAGTTTCAGGTTGGGCTCCATTTTTATTGAAATCCAGTTAAATCAGGAAGTAAACTGAAATTCCAGTTTTACTCAACGCTTTTCTGTAACAGAACTCTACCTCCAGTGCTGAGAGATGAACCATTTCCCCAACGCGCCGTTTCTCTAGAGAGAAATCAAATCATTCACAAGAGAAATCAAGTTAAGAACCATGTGGGATGCTGAGCGGAAGGGAGTTCTAGTTTTCATGAAGCAAATATTCAATTTAGTTCAGCGCAGAAACGTGGTGATTAACTACAATCATCAAATCAAGTTTTCTTTATACAGCACATTTCAGACATGGAATGCGACGCAATGGTTTTTTTGAACAATGAAAATAAAAGCTGAAATATTTACTACACAACAAACATGAGGATAAAAAAACAGCAACAATAAAGACTGAAAAGCACCCCGAGGTAAAGCAAAGCTAAAAATGTGTTTTAACATCTCTTCTAAATATGTCAACAGTTTCAGCCCCCTCAGGTTCTCTGGCAGACTATTCCAGAGGCTGGGGGTATAGTAACTAAAGGCTGCCTCTCCATGCCTCTTGGTCCTAGACTTTGGGATAGTTAAAAGGCCAGAGGACCTGAGGGACCTACTTGGGTACATGACTTAAAGCATGTCTGACATGTATTGGGGTGCACCATCGTGGATTGATTTAACAACCAATAGAAGAATCTTAAAATGAATTATAAACTCACAGGCAGCCAGTGACCATAATCCATTGTGCTTGTTCTTTCTTTCGCCTGTTCCTTCCAGCTCGGACAGTGATGGATACACCTTTACACCTGCTATGTTAAGTTAGATACACATAGACTGCATAGACTGCATGAGAGAGGAATGTACACAACACAAGGACGAGAGAGAGGGATAGAGACCGTTTGTGAAAGTATACCATATCTACTTTGAAGAAGTAGTAAAATGATTTTGTCAGACAGCTCTGCAGCATACTTAGGCAGGCTAGTCTTGCTAAATAGGATGACTGAAGACAGTACAGTATGGAGAGAACAGAGATCATGTTGTCTGGCTGGCTGACTGTTACTGCCTGAGCAGAGATGAGACGATGACTTTAAGGAGGGAAACATAATTAAAGTAATATACACAACTGCAGTATTTTATTATTTCATAGTAATTTCTACCGAATGTGAACCTTACAAAGACAATGGAATATTTTAAATATTTTGGCAATTGAATGTTAAAAGCTCTAAAGTCATTTTACATGTACATTTTTTATCATTTAGCAGACACTCTTAGACAGAACAACTTACAGTTAGTGCATTCATCTTAAAATAGCTAGGTGGGACAACAACATACAGTTCAATAAATTATTTATATTGCTTGACTTATTCCACATTTTGTTATGTTACAGCCTTTTTTCTCTCGCCCCATCTACACACAATACCCTATAATGACAAAGTGAAACATGTTTTGAGAAATGTTAGCAAATTTGTTGAAAGTAAGTGTTCACACTTCTGAGTCAATACATGTTAGATTCACCTTTGGCAGCGGTACAGTTGTGAGTCTTTCTGGATAAGTTGGCTGTGATTGGGAGTCCCATAGGGTTTTGGTTTGGCCGGGGTAGGCCATCATTGTAAATAAGAATTTGTTCTTAGCTGACTTGCCTAGTTAAATAAAATTTTAACATTTAAAACAAAAGTCTCTAAGAGCTTCGCACATCTGGATTGTACAATATTTGCCCAGTTATTATTAAAATCATTCTACAAGATCTGTCAAATTGGTTGTAGATTATTGCTAGACAAACATTTTCAAGTCTTGCCATAGATTTTCAACCAGATTTATGTCAAAACTGAAAGGTGAATTCATCTCACAGTGTCTGGTGGAAACCAGACTGAACCAGGTTTTTCTCTAGGATTTTGGTTGTGTTTAGCTCCATTCCGTTTCTTTTGATCCTGAAAAACTCCCCAGTTCTTAACAATTACAAGCATACTGATAACATGATGCAGCCACCAGTATGCTTGAAAATATGGAGAGTGGTACTCAGTAATGTGTTGCATTTTTGCAGTATTACTTTAGTGCCGCCTTGTTTAGTGCCAGGATGCATATTTTGGAATATTTCTGTATAGTCTTCTTTTCACTCTGTAAATTAGCTTAGTATTGTGGAGCAACTACGGTGTTGTTGATCATTCCTCAGTTTTCACAGCCATTAAACTCTGTAACTGTTTAAAAGTCTCCATTGGCCCCATTGGCAGTTTTGTTCCTCTCCGGCAACTGAGTTAGGAAGGACGCCTGTGTCTTTGTATTGGCTGGGTGTATTGAAACCCCATCCAAAGTGTCATTAATAACTTCACCATAGTCAAAGGGATATTCAATGTCTGCTTTTTTATTTTTTACCCATTTACCAATAGGTTCCCTTCTTAGCGAGGCACTGGAAAACCTCACTGGTCTTTGTGGTTGAATCTGTTTGAAATTCACTGCTCCACTGAGGGACCTTTCAGATAATTGTATGTGTGGCGAGGTAGTCATTAAAAAATTATGTCAAACACTATTATTGCACACAGAATGAGTCCATGCAACTTATTATGTGACTTGTTAAGTACATTTTTACTCCTGAACTTATTTAGTCCTGCCATAAGAAAGTGATTGAATAGTTAATAACTCAAGACATTTCAGCTTATCATTTTTTATTCATCTGTATATTTTTTTTTTTTTAAGATATTGAAGAACATCATTCCACTTGGACATTATGGGGTATTGTGTGTAGGCCAGTGACCCAAAAATCTAAATGTTATCAATTTTAAATTCAGGCTGTAACACAACAAAATGTGGAAAATGTCAAGGAACGTGAATCCTTTCTGAAGGCTCTGTATCACAGTCGTAGTAAGTACATTTTTCCTCAATAAAGCAGCAAAGTCCAAGCTAGTAAAAGGGAGAAGGGAGTCAAGTGTGAGTCATTTATATATAATCACGGTTCCCAATTCTCCTTTATAACAATAAGACTGTTCTAATTACTGACTACTCCTTTAACCCTTACTTTCCCCTATTGTCTGTGAACTAACCTGTCTTTAGGTTTGACTTCGCTTTTCTTCACGCTGTCTTCCTTTGTCAGTACTGCTCTTGGTTGGTTCGTAGATCTGCTACCATGCTACAGTACTAGTGTAATGTGTGTAGTGTCACGTCTGCTCCCGCTCTTCCCCCCTGGTGCTTGAGGGCGCCAGGCTGCCCTGTATCACTCACTCCTATCATCTATCACTCACACCTGCCTTCCCTCGTCACGCGCATCAGCGATATTGGACTCACCTGGACTCACTCACTCATTTGTATATTTCCTCCCCTATATTTGTCAGTTCCCTTGCTCTGTTCCCCCCTGCTGCATTGATTGTCTTTTGTTTGTGTTACTCGTTTGCTGACGCTGTTCCTGTCTCGTTCCATGTCCGTTCCACATGAAATGTTTGACTCCCCATACCTGCTTCGCCTCTCCAGCGTCATTCCATGTGACACATAGTCTAGATACTGTGATCATTTTTTAACCGAACCGACCTCAAAAAGCACTAATAGCTCAGCACTATGTATTGCACAGCCATGTCTACAGTATCTGAGTGCCTGCCACTCACCCAGCTCCCTCTGTTCCTTCATCCAGGCCTATAGGTCATGATATAAATCTTGAGGTACTACTAGGGATGCCACACTGGGGGTCACGAGTCATGAAGGCAGTGAAATTCCACGTGACCGTAGTACCAGTACTGTCTCTGCCACTCACCCAGCCCCTTCTGTCTCCCCTCCCTCCAGGCCTATAGGTCATGATATAAAGCGTGGGGAATGTGTCCTGTCTAAGGGTACCCACATGGGCCCTTCTGAGATTGGCCTGCTGGCCACCGTAGGAGTCACTGAGGTGGAGGTGCAGAAGTTCCCAGTGGTGGCTGTCATGTCAACTGGCAACGAGGTGAACACACAAACACATATCCATGCACACATATTTTGCCATCGTTCATGGTATCTTTAATACCTGGGATTGCAGTGGCAGGTAGCCTAGAGGTTAGAGAGGTGGGTAAGACATCAACCGATTGCCGGTTTGAATCCCAGGTTCTGACAGGAAAATATTGCAGGATGTGAGATGGTTTCCTGTAGAATATGAACAATAAAGTAAACTTCTGTGTGTGTGTGTGCGCACGTGTAGCTGTTGAACCCAGAGGATGACCTGCACCCAGGGAAGATCAGGGACAGTAACAGATCTACACTGCTGGCCACCATTCAGGAACATGGCTACCCTACCATCAACTTGGGCATCGTCGGAGACAAGTCAGTCAACAACACTCAATCATAAGCCTCAGTAACAATGGCTTCATCTACCCTCCTAGAAAATATTGTGCTGGTTTCCTGGACACACATTAATCCTAGTCCTGGACTAAAAACGCATGCTCGATGGTGAATCTGAAAGCACAAGGCTAAAATCTGTGTCTGGAAAGCTATAGATTCATCTACGATCAGAAAGATGGGAGGGTATGAACTGTGACCTGTGACCTTTCTCATACAGCCCAGACGACCTCCTTAATGCCCTGAACGAGGGGATCAGCCGTGCTGACGTCATCATCACCTCAGGAGGTGTGTCCATGGGAGAGAAGGTAAGATTATATAAAAATAAAAAAAAGTTTAAAAAGAACAAGGTTCTTTTTAAACAGTGACCTCATAAAAATACATCTAAATAAGCGTCACTGCAGACACTGGTTTGATCCCGGGCTGTATCACAAATGGCTGTGATCGGGAATCCCATAGGGCGGCGCACAATTGGTCCAGTGTTGTCCGGGGTTATGGGAGGCTGGGGTAGGCCGTCATTGTAAATTCTTCTTTGTTCTTAGCTGACTTACCTAGTTAAATAAAGGTTAAATAACAAATTAGTGGTGAGGCAGTGTGCTTATTTAGATGTATATTTATGAGGTCACTGTGTTTGTGAGAGCAAATGAAATGGCTAGGGAGTAGGGGCTAGGGGCATTGTCCTTTGTCAGATGGCATCATTCTAATGTTACACGCAGTTGAGACAATGGGGCTAGGGGTGGAGTTTGGTCTCTATGTTGAACCACGAGTACTGTGCATCTGCTGTTCTGTTCCAGCTGTTATTCCTGCTGTTCTGATCCAGCTGTTCTGTTCCAGCTGTTACTCCTGCTGTTCTCATCCTGCTGTTCTCATCCTGCTGTTCTCATCCTGCTGTTACTCCTGCTGTTCTGATCCAGCTGTTATTCCTGCTGTTCTGATCCAGCTGTTCTGTTCCAGCTGTTACTCCTGCTGTTCTCATCCTGCTGTTCTCATCCTGCTGTTACTCCTGCTGTTCTCATCCTGCTGTTCTCATCCTGCTGTTCTCATCCAGCTGTTACTCCTGCTGTTCTCATCCTGCTGTTCTGTTCCAGCTGTTACTCCTGCTGTTCTCATCCTGCTGTTACTCCTGCTGTTCTCATCCTGCTGTTCTCATCCTGCTGTTCTCATCCTGCTGTTACTCCTGCTGTTCTCATCCAGCTGTTACTCCTCCTGTTCTCATCCTGCTGTTCTCATCCTGCTGTTACTCCTGCTGTTCTCATCCTGCTGTTACTCCTGCTGTTCTCATCCTGCTGTTCTCATCCTGCTGTTCTCATCCTGCTGTTACTCCTGCTGTTCTCATCCTGCTGTTCTCATCCTGCTGTTACTCCTGCTGTTCTCATCCTGCTGTTCTCATCCTGCTGTTCTCATCCTGCTGTTACTCCTGCTGTTCTCATCCTGCTGTTCTCATCCTGCTGTTCTCATCCTGCTGTTACTCCTGCTGTTCTCATCCTGCTGTTCTCATCCTGCTGTTACTCCTGCTGTTCTTATCCTGCTGTTACTCCTGCTGTTACCACACCATCTGTCAGACATAGAAACGTGTACACCTCACCATCTGTCAGACATAGAAACGTGTACACCTCACCCTCTGTCAGACATAGAAACGTGTACACCTCACCCTCTGTCAGACATAGAAACGTGTACACCTCACCATCTGTCAGACATAGAAACGTGTACACCTCACCCTCTGTCAGACATGGAAACGTGTACACCTCACCCTCTGTCAGACATAGAAACGTGTACACCTCACCCTCTGTCAGACATAGAAACGTGTACACCTCACCATCTGTCAGACATAGAAACGTGTACACCTCACCCTCTGTCAGACATAGAAACGTGTACACCTCACCCTCTGTCAGACATAGAAACGTGTACACCTCACCATCTGTCAGACATAGAAACGTGTACACCTCACCATCTGTCAGACATAGAAACGTGTACACCTCACCATCTGTCAGACATAGAAACGTGTACACCTCACCCTCTGTCAGCCATGGAAACGTGTACACCTCACCCTCTGTCAGCCATGGAAACGTGTACACCTCACCATCTGTCAGACATAGAAACGTGTACACCTCACCCTCTGTCAGACATGGAAACGTGTACACCTCACCATCTGTCAGACATAGAAACGTGTACACCTCACCATCTGTCAGACATAGAAACGTGTACACCTCACCATCTGTCAGACATAGAAACGTGTACACCTCACCCTCTGTCAGACATGGAAACGTGTACACCTCACCCTCTGTCAGCCATGGAAACGTGTACACCTCACCATCTGTCAGACATGAAACGTGTACACCTCACCCTCTGTCAGACATGGAAACGTGTACACCTCACCATCTGTCAGACATAGAAACGTGTACACCTCACCAGACATCTGTCAGACATAGAAACGTGTACACCTCACCCTCTGTCAGCCATGGAAACGTGTACACCTCACCCTCTGTCAGACATAGAAACGTGTACACCTCACCATCTGTCAGACATAGAAACGTGTACACCTCACCCTCTGTCAGACATAGAAACGTGTACACCTCACCCTCTGTCAGCCATGGAAACGTGTACACCTCACCATCTGTCAGACATAGAAACGTGTACACCTCACCCTCTGTCAGCCATGGAAACGTGTACACCTCACCCTCTGTCAGACATAGAAACGTGTACACCTCACCATCTGTCAGACATAGAAACGTGTACACCTCACCATCTGTCAGACATAGAAACGTGTACACCTCACCATCTGTCAGACATAGAAACGTGTACACCTCACCCTCTGTCAGCCATGGAAACGTGTACACCTCACCATCTGTCAGACATAGAAACGTGTACACCTCACCCTCTGTCAGACATGGAAACGTGTACACCTCACCCTCTGTCAGCCATGGAAACGTGTACACCTCACCATCTGTCAGACATAGAAACGTGTACACCTCACCCTCTGTCAGCCATGGAAACGTGTACACCTCACCCTCTGTCAGCCATAGAAACGTGTACACCTCACCATCTGTCAGACATAGAAACGTGTACACCTCACCATCTGTCAGACATAGAAACGTGTACACCTCACCCTCTGTCAGACATGGAAACGTGTACACCTCACCATCTGTCAGACATAGAAACGTGTACACCTCACCATCTGTCAGACATAGAAACGTGTACACCTCACCATCTGTCAGACATAAACGTGTAAAGACGTGTACACCTCACCCTCTGTCAGCCATGGAAACGTGTACACCTCACCATCTGTCAGACATAGAAACGTGTACACCTCACCCTCTGTCAGACATAGAAACGTGTACACCTCACCATCTGTCAGACATAGAAACGTGTACACCTCACCATCTGTCAGACATAGAAACGTGTACACCTCACCCTCTGTCAGACATAGAAACGTGTCAGTAGAGATAATCAAAGTCTCCGTTTAAACTCACTGATTTGATAAGAAGTTTAACACTGTCCTATGACAACTTCTTCCTCAACGTCAATATAATGAAAGGAATTTTATAATTCAATGAACATAATTCAATTAACTTTATAGGCATGAAATACACTGTAAACAAAACACAATAATATACTCTATATGTTTTTATGTTTCAGGACTATCTGAAGCAGGTGCTTGACATTGACCTCCACGCCCAGATCCATTTTGGACGCGTCTTTATGAAGCCAGGGTAAGACATATTTTTTTATTTTATAGTTTAGAGGTATATGCCTTGTTAATTCATCAAGTGAGGATGGTTTAGGAGAGATGGATAGTGAATCACGGAAGGTCTTAGTTGGTTCATCTTCTGTTTTCTTCTCTTAGTCTCCCCACCACGTTCGCCACTGTGGACATTGACGGGGCACGGAAACTCATATTTGCCCTACCAGGTATGTGTTTATGAGCTGTGCAAGTCGTATGTACTGTGTGTACAGTATCTGTTGTTTGTGTGTAGATCCGTAAATGATGTTGTTGAGTCTCAGGACTGGCAGGGGATCGCCGGCCTTGACTGCTCTGAGTCCAAAACGCCACCATTTAACAACCAAATATAAGTTTCCCTGAGAGAAACATGTTGTATTAATCCAGCAGCATGCCCTCAGACTGAGGTAATGTTTCTCTTTAATTACACCCCCCTTTCAGTTCCTACAGCATCCTGGAACAAAACAGCCTTCCTTCCACAGTAGCAGTTTTTTCCCCGATTGATCATTTACATTTTGTATTTGAGTTGTTGTTTATATTATAAATATGTTTGTGTGAGGGAATGTTTTATAAAAGCCCTCCAAAACCGTGTTCCTAGAGTTTACCTAAGACCCACCCAGCTCTAAACATCAGACCTCAGCCAGCCCCCTTATCCACACCAAACCTGAAATTGGACCCCTATTTGACCCACCCAACCAGCCCTGCTGACAACAACCTCTTGTCCCTCTACTTTCCTAGCCCCCCCTGCACCTTGACCTCTCCATTGCCCCCAGCAGGCCCCCTTGCCTCTGCCTGTCCTATTGCCTCCCCCAGCCCCCCTGCCTTGCCTCTGCCCGTCCTACGTATGTTCGGAGGGCTAGTCTGTGGCTGTGGTGACTGCCACTGTTTTTATATTCCCCCTTTAAGGTAATTTCACCTTCAGAGACACAGGTGCCATTTTCATCGACCATGTCCCCGACAGTGAGGCAAGCAGGGTGCCTGTGCCACCGCGCGGAAGTAGGTGCTACCACCGTGGTTGACCGTACCGTTCAGTGTGCTCACTGCTCTCTACCGGAAAGCAAGCTTACTTCAAATGAGCTCAGAAAACGGAATTTAAACTGAAAATGGGAAGAAAAAAAATTTGCTTTAAGTGATAAACTGAAACTTGGCCCAACCTCAAATGATATGAGCTTAAAATGATCTCAAAATGCAAACTTGAGGCCAAATGAACTTTTTATCTCCCAAACTCAGTTTGGGCATGTTTGGGGGCATTTTTGTTCGTTTTTTTAGTAGTGATTAAGCAAAATAAGATCACTACACCTTTTAGTAAACCCAAACTTGAATCTTAACAAAAAATGTTCACATAAAATATAGAGTTTTTTTATTTTCTTATGTGATTTTCTGTTCGGTTTTCTGAGAGAGAAATATTGTTTTGTTTCTGTGGCGTTGCTGTTGGTTCTGTCGCGCCTCGTTCTGTTTCTCAGTGTGGTCCCGAGCCCCTGTGGGTATCTATCCCATCATTCCATGCTGTTGCTTGTTGTTATGATTTGAGAGCGCTACTCACCCTTCCCCTGCTGTTTGATTTCATTTGACCTTTTTTGACACCTCCCATCACTGCTGCTGGTTGGTGTAAAGACTTTTCCCACTCTCCCCAAAGAGCGCTCACCCACTTCTCCCACGCTCCCCAAAAAGTGCTCACCCACTTCTCCCACGCTCCCCAAAAAGTGCTCACCCACTTCTCCCACTCCCCTAAAGAGCGCTCACCCACTTCTCCCACGCTCCCCAAAAAGTGCTCACCCACTTCTCCCACTCCCCTAAAGAGCGCTCACCCACTTCTCCCACTCCCCTAAAGAGCGCTCACCCACTTCTCCCACGCTCCCCAAAAAGCGCTCACCCACTTCTCCCACTCCCCTAAAGAGCACTCACCCACTTCTCCCACTCCCCCAAAGAGCGCTCACCCACTTTTCCCACCCTCCCCAAAGAGCGCTCACCCACTTCTCGCACTCCCCTAAAGAGCGCTCACCCACTTCTCCCACTCCCCTAAAGAGCGCTCACCCACTTCTCGCACTCCCCTAAAGAGTGCACCCCTCCAGTCCCTCTTCTGTGCAACCTTAAGTCAGAAGCGTACCTGTCTCAACTGTCTGCCTCCTCATCCCCCCGGCCCCCAGCCCAAGTCCCCGGCCCAGCCCCCAGCCCGGCCCCCAGCCCAAGTCCCCTGCCCAGCCCGGCCCCCAGCCCAAGTCCCCCGGCCCAGCCCCCAGCCCGGCCCCCAGCCCAAGTCCCCCTGCACAGCCAAGGCACCCAGCTTGGTCCCCCGGCACAGCCCGGCCCCCAGCCCAAGTCCCCCTGCACAGCCAAGGCACCCAGCTTGGTCCCCCGGCCCAGCCCGGCCCCATACTGACAGGCCAGTGGGGTGAGAAGAGAACCACTCTGCATTGAGCCTTTATCCTGTCCTACAGGGGCTGCCAGCTGGAGCATGTCAATAACAATAATGCTCCTACACCCCAACCCGTCCAAACCTTCTCTGGCCTATCCTGTCATCTCCCACCTTAGCCCTCTGAACAGTGGTAATGTCCCGTCCTTTTCTCCCTCTCATCCTCAGCCCCTCTCTTTCTGTTGGTCAGGTAACCCAGTGTCTGCGGTCGTCACCTGTAACCTCTTCGTAATCCCTGCTCTAAGGAAGATGCAGGGGATCCTGGACCCTCGGCCCACCATCATCAAAGCCAGGGTAAGTTAACAAGAGTTTTTATTTTTTGATTTTTTTACACATAGCTTAATGCAAATACATTGGGGTTTAAAGTTGAGTGTGATGTCATCATTCTGTGCCCTGCTTTCTCCTGTGTGTGTAAACAGCTTTCCTGTGATGTAAAGTTGGACCCTCGTCCAGAGTACCACCGCTGCATCCTGACATGGCACCACCAGGAGCCTCTGCCATGGGCACAGAGCACAGGTATTATCTCATACACACAATACTTTGTCATCAGCACGTTTGCATGTAAAAAATGGATAAGGGAAAGTGTGTATCAAAAAGTTGATCCTTGTCATGTTATTGGCTCTCTCTCTATCTCCCCACCCTCCTCCCTCTCTCTCCCCCCTCTATCCCTCTCTGCCAACACTCTCCTTTTTTTATCTTGCTCACTCTTTATCTCTCTCGGTCTCTCTCCCCCCTAAAGGAAATCAGATGAGTAGTCGACTTATGAGCATGAGGAGTGCCAACGGGCTGCTGATGTTGCCTCCTAAAACAGAGCAATACGTGGAGCTGCATAAAGGAGAGGTTGTGGACGTGATGGTCATAGGACGACTATGATGATGTCATCTTACGGGGACAGATAGATAGACAGGGAGAGAAAGTGGTGCATGTCCACATATCATAACTATTCTGTAATATGCAATGGCACAGCTAGTTTTTGTTGATTTGAAGTTCATCAAGTATAATTAACCAACATCTCGAACACAAAGTAAATGAAGTACATACATTGATCATGAAATCTGAATTTGAAAAGATCATTGTATTTCATAGAAAGACAATGTTATACCTTTTAAAAGTGAAAAAAAATAAGAGATTTATTCTGTATTATATTATTATAATTATTATTATTAATATTATATTGTCATATTAAGCAACTCTGTTTCTCTTTCATCCTTGCAATTGCTTTGTGTGTTCAACCCTAGACCTTATAGATAGATAGCAGTAGCATTTCAATAACAAGCTGTAGGTGCTCAAAAAAAAATACAAATAAATTACTATTTTCTTATCTCACAAAAAAATGACAGTAAATACATATCTTCTTTTTGAACAACGGAAACCCTTTTGAGATAATGTCAGAAGTCCCTCTTGGGGAACGTCCTGATTCTCCACCCTTCTCCTGAAGTGTACACTTGCACACTCCCCATCATTTTTAAAGGTATTGGATTGGTGAAGGTAGGCATTGACTGGAGGGAGTTTCCACCATGACTAGATCCATGCAGGAATAGAGTGAAGAATCAGGATGTAGCCTTGGTGCTCTGTCTTATTAGGAGTGTTTTCAGGGTCCCGAGGGTGCCTTTAGCTATATTTCCCCTTCCTTTAGTATTCTTCTTCTCTTCTATGCCTCATTATATGGGCTTTATAATGCCTCATAATGGCTTCACACACAGCTTTGCTTGTTGTTTTTCTTGTGAGTCGTGTTTGTGTGCAGTTGCCAAAAGTGGTGGGTATCTTGGGCCAAAAGTCATAGGGTCATCATGATGAGACCTGGGCCTGTATTCATAAAGTGGCTCGGAGTAGTGATCTAGGACCAGGTCCCCCCGTCTATATAATCTTATTCATTATGATAAACTGATCCTAGATCAGCACTCCTACTCCTTTATGATTACAGGCCTTGAAGGTGGAGAAAGGCTGCGAGTGGCCTGCCTGTGCCCCCTAGGCTGACTGTTTCCCCTAGCTGCCCCCCAGGCCCACTACTGTAGCTTCCCCTCCAGGCCCACAGGCTGCCCCCCAGGCACCCTAGCTGCCCCCTAGCTACCACCCAGGCCCACTAACTTCCTTCCAGACTGATCGTTCCCCCTAGCTACCCCCCAGGCCCACTAGCTACCCCCCAGGCCCACTAACTTCCTTCCAGGCTGATCGTTCCCCCTAGCTACCCCCCAGGCCCACTAACTTCCTTCCAGGCTGATCGTTCCCCTAGCTGCCCCACAGGCCCACTAGCTACCCCCCAGGCCCACTAACTTCCTTCCAGGCTGATCGTTCCCCCTAGCTGCCCCACAGGCCCACTAGCTACCCCCCAGGCCCACTAACTTCCTTCCAGGCTGATCGTTTCCCCTAGCTGCCCCACAGGCCCACTAGCTACCCCCCAGGCCCACTAACTTCCTTCCAGGCTGATCGTTTCCCCTAGCTACCCCCCAGGCCCACGAGCTACCCCCCAGGCCCACTAACTTCCTTCCAGGCTGATCGTTTCCCCTAGCTGCCCCCCAGGCCCACTAGCTACCCCCCAGGCCCACTAACTTCCTTCCAGGCTGATTGTTTCCCCTAGCTACCCCCCAGGCCCACTAGCTACCCCCCAGGCCCACTAACTTCCTTCCAGGCTGATCGTTCCCCCTAGCTACCCCCCAGGCCCACTAACTTCCTTCCAGGCTGATCGTTTCCCCTAGCTACCCCCCAGGCCCACTAACTTCCTTCCAGGCTGATCGTTTCCCCTAGCTACCCCCCCAGGCCCACTAGCTACCCCCCAGGCCCACTAACTTCCTTCCAGGCTGATCGTTCCCCCTAGCTACCCCCCCAGGCCCACTAGCTACCCCCAGGCCCACTAACTTCCTTCCAGGCTGATCCCCCCTAGCTGCCCCACAGGCCCACTAGCTACCCCCAGGCCCACTAACTTCCTTCCAGGCTGATCCCCCTAGCTACCCCCAGGCCCACTAACTTCCTTCCAGGCTGATCGTTTCCCCTAGCTACCCCCCCAGGCCCACTAGCTACCCCCCCAGGCCCACTAACTTCCTTCCAGGCTGATCGTTCCCCCTAGCTGCCCCACAGGCCCACTAGCTTCTTCATAGTCTGACCTGGTCCTGAAGTCCCACCCAGAGACGTGTATTCTTACACATATCTAAATATATGCCTCTGGTCCCACCCTGTCCCCTGACCTTCTACTTTACCAACACGGCCTGTCTCCCTCCCACCCTCACCCCTCCAGGACTGCTCACCTCACACATACTAGTACAGATATGTGAGGGAACTGGAGGAGGGAGGAAACTTAGTCTTTTATTTGTTTAATTTCAGAAGGAAGAAACAGCTTATTTAAAGTGCTGACTGCCTTTTTAACAACTATTCAAACAATGTACAGAAAAATACATGAATACAAAAGAGTGATATTGTACAGATTATGGTGACCAGCAATCCTGACTAAATTAATGAAGCAATGGGGAGATATTGAACTCTGTACTATAAACGTTTTCTGTAATATTGATGAAACGAATGAAAAATTAAACATCCTTGATCATTATGTAAAACAATTTCTTCAGTCTCTTATTTATAAACTGACGTGTCCAATTTGAAATATAAAACGATTATATTGTATTCTATGCTACATAGAGAGTACATCAAAATATTTCTACAGCATTGGTCCTTGATTTCAGCAAAAGCTTGCCCTGGGTAAAAATAAAAACATCTAAATCAACCCTGTCACTTACAGACGTAAAGCATAGACTGTATATATGTAAAGTCGTCTTTCATTGGACAAAATATAATTGTTTCGGGTCCTGTGAGCAGCATTGTCCAATCGCGAACGTTGTTTCATGCGAAATTACTGGGCGCTGTAGAGCAAAAGGGAGACCCTTCACGTCTGAACAACTCTCGAGTTGGAAATGACTCCTAAACGCACGGCTACGGAAGAGAGGATCCGGACTGATATTGTGGCACAAAGTTAGCAAAGTTTTTTTTATTGTTTTTTTAACTCAACTGATACAAAAAACAGTGGAGTAATATTGGACATGTCAATGAAGAATATATTCTCGACAGGGTTGCGGGAATAAAGTGAGTAGTTCTCTTCCATTTCCTATGTATTTTGGAGTGTCATTGTCTGCGACGCGTTGCCAGGGAAGAGCTAGTTAGCTAGCGCGATCTTTTAAAGTTTGTTCTACCTGATGAACTAACAGAAGAGCATCTTACATCAGTTTGAACTAAAGCTGTTGTTTCAACTTCGTGTGATAACAACGAAATTGTGTATTTACTTTGATAAAATTGTCACCGAATGCCACTTTCCGTCCAATGGCATAGCATTGGACTGGCTAGCAACTGCTACAAGCTAGAAAGGCGGACTAGGTACTTTTGCCCAACCTGTTGCGTGCGTGAGGTGTGGGTGCGCTAATCGATGCACTCTTTAGACATATTTAGTTCGTCCATGTCTTTTGAAAAATACATGTTTTTCCATAACCATCTAGGTGGCTGGGTATTTGTAAAAAGCAGACTAGAATCTAGAACTGTCTGCTACTAGCTAGCTCGCAAGGTGTAATTCTAGCTATGAAAAGGGCTCGTGCATCTAAAACATAATAGTATTCCAGCCAGGACACCCATGTCTCAAAACATTATATTTAACTAATTTACTAATCCAGTACAGATGTATGATAGTCTGTTCTTGACAGTAATGCAATAAAGTCTGACCAGAAAGTCCTCCTCAATCAACATAAGGATGACGGTGATCTTCGTTTGGTCACCATATGGCCTGTGTCAACATGAACATCAGCACGGATGTCTGACACCGAGGTTATGCCCGTATTGTGATCAACTACTCCCTTCAATGGCTGTCTTGGGCATCAGTGACTAACACATGCAGGCTATTTGTTCAGTACAAATATCTATTTTTAGATATATTAGAAAAGCAATACAATCAATGTTGGGGCGGCAGGGTAGCCTAGTGGTTAGAGCGTTGGACTAGTAACCGGAAGGTTGCAAGTTCAAATCCCCGAGCCGTCGTTCTGCCCATGATAATAATAATAAATAAGAAGAATTTGTTCTTAATAATTTAATGAAGCCCACATCCATAACTCAAATCTAATCAAGCAGCAACCACACACTGGGTGCTTATCAGCTACTGCCCAGCCTGATACCATAATGGTAAAAAAATAACAATCTTATCAGTCTCCATACTCACATGCCTCCAGTCACACGACTGTTCTACTAAGTGGGTTCCCTCCTTTTTAGGTGACCTAAATCACGGACCTAAAATTGCTGGGAAGGACCCCACTGACCTTGCTTAAAAACACAATGGTTAATTGATAATCACAGTGTTGTATTGTCAACAATAAGGCCTGAATTCTCAAATTAGCTGATGACCAGCTATAG
Source organism: Oncorhynchus keta (assembly GCF_023373465.1). NCBI lineage: Eukaryota > Metazoa > Chordata > Actinopteri > Salmoniformes > Salmonidae > Oncorhynchus > Oncorhynchus keta. The sequence goes on from NC_068455.1 coordinate 15,754,389, forward strand.
AATGCACGGCAACCAAGAGTTTTCCCCTTAATTTGACAAGTTCGTCATCAAGGTATTCAGGTGCTGGTATCTCAGATACTTCACCTCATTCGTTAGCAGCCAATCCTAAACTAAAACAGCTCCTAACTGATGTGGAAGTCTCCCACCCCCGGCTCTGCTGTCCACCCTGGCTAGGCCACCCCCATAGTCATGGTTGTAGTAGCGAGGCTTCTATTTATCGAAGTATGAATGTTTTGTTGTGACTGGCAGAATGTTGCCCATATAGTAGTAAAAAGTTCACATTAAAAGAAGTTTGGTTTACAAATTAACTGAGCTGCCTTCGCTTCCGTTTATGTCCACTGCCACGTTGAAGGTCATTGTCCAGTTTTGAGCAGGTAGAATAGCTGAAAGCACTCCACTTTAATTTTTGAGGAGTTCGATAGCTGTTGAGTGTACTTCTGCAACATGTTATCAAAATGTAACACTTACTATAAATGCCATTGTCTTAAATGGACTAGAGACTGTCATAGGCCCCTCTGTCGTTCTCTCCACCTTCATGCATCCCGTCTCTCTGCCCCCTCTCTACCACCCTGGTGCTGTTTGTTTTTATTTCACCTTTATTTGAAACCCTGTTACGAGGTGGTTCAGTATGTTACATGATCTCTCATTTCCTCTTCCCTGGAATCTGGAAGGTTCTTTATTCTGTGTGTGGAGTGTTGGAATGTGGAGTGAGAGTTCTGGAGAAGATCAGAATCCTGGTCTGTTTCTCCTCCACAGTGACAGGCTAAGGGAGGATAGGATACACTGACCCACAGCTGAGGTGTCACTGGGGACTCTCTGATTACATGTAATCAGAATAAATAAGTTCACAGGCCTAGTTGATTTCCCTAGCCTATATTTCTCTCCTTTAAATGTGAGCCAAGAAGTGAGAATAAAAGCAGCGTGTGGGAATGAAAATATCTTGAGTGGAATGTTAGACTCTGCCCAGTGTTGTTTATATTTGGTTTGGCTCAGGACAGTGGGCTGGAGGAGGAGGGCTTCTCAACCCCATCTGTGGTCTCAGAAGGCTAGACCAGGAAAGACCAGACAGACACCACCCTTTAAGAGCTCCCGAGTGGCACAGCGGTCTAAGGCACTGCATCTCAATACAAGAGGTGTCACTACAGTCCCTGGTTCGAATCCAGGCTGTATCACATCCAACCCATGGGGTGGTGCACAATTGTCCCAGTGTCATCCTGGTTAGGGGAGGGTTTGGCCGGGGTAGGCTGTCATTGTAAATAAGAATTCCTTCTTAACTGACTTGACGAGTTAAATAAAAGAATAAGGTTGTCAAGTGGGCTGGTTCTAGCTGCCTGCTGTGCCCGTGACAAGCTGCCTCATGCCCGCGGTAGTACAGGTCTGTCCTGTAGAGATGACACCTGCAGTGCGAGCAGGGCCATGTGTGATTCACCTCGCATAACCTAGCCATCAACAAGCCTCGAGGGTAGTATATGACATTCTAGTGTTGTTTATGGCTACACACCACCAGGTCCGGTCAGGACACGGACAGACCAACCTCACCCCAAACACCACCATGATGTTACCATGCTGTTTGCACAGTGTTAGTCTGTAAATCAGATTTAGCCTGGACCAGGACTGGTATGTTTGGAGGAGAAGACAGTGATGTAGCCTGGACCAGGTGTGGTATGTTTGGAGGAGAAGACAGTGATGTAGCCTGGACCAGGTGTGGTATGTTTGGAGGAGAAGACAGCGATGTAGCCTGGACCAGGACTGGTATGTTTGGAGGAGAAGACAGTGATGTAGCCTGGACCAGGACTGGTATGTTTGGAGGAGAAGACAGTGATGTAGCCTCGACCAGGAGTGTATATGTTTGGAGGAGAAGACGGTGATGTAGCCTGGACCAGGAGTGTATATGTTTGGAGGAGAAGACTGTGATGTAGCCTGGACCAGGTGAGTGTATATGTTTGGAGGAGAAGACAGTGATGTAGCCTGGACCAGGAGTGTATATGTTTGGAGGAGAAGACAGTGATGTAGCCTGGACCAGGTGTGGTATGTTTGGAGAAAGAAGACAGTGATGTAGCCTGGACCAGGACTGGTATGTTTGGAGGAGAAGACAGTGATGTAGCCTGGACCAGGTGTGGTATGTTTGGAGGAGAAGACAGTGATGTAGCCTGGACCAGGTGTGGTATGTTTGGAGGAGAAGACAGCGATGTAGCCTGGACCAGGAGTGGTATGTTTGGAGGAGAAGACAGTGATGTAGCCTGGACCAGGAGTGGTATGTTTGGAGGAGAAGACAGTGATGTAGCCTGGACCAGGAGTGGTATGTTTGGAGAAGAAGACAGTGATGTAGCCTGGACCAGGAGTGGTATGTTTGGAGGAGAAGACAGTGATGTAGCCTGGACCAGGACTGGTATGTTTGGAGAAGAAGACAGTGATGTAGCCTGGACCAGGAGTGGTATGTTTGGAGGAGAAGACAGTGATGTAGCCTGGACCAGGACTGGTATGTTTGGAGGAGAAGACAGTGATGTAGCCTGGACCAGGAGTGTATATGTTTGGAGGAGAAGACCAGCCTGGACCAGGAGTGTATATGTTTGGAGGAGAAGACGGTGATGTAGCCTGGACCAGGAGTGTATATGTTTGGAGGAGAAGACTGTGATGTAGCCTGGACCAGGAGTGTTTGGAGGAGAAGACAGTGATGTAGCCTGGATATGTTTGGAGGAGAAGACAGTGATGTAGCCTGGACCAGGAGTGGTATGTTTGGAGGAGAAGACAGTGATGTAGCCTGGACCAGGAGTGGTATGTTTGGAGGAGAAGACAGTGATGTAGCCTGGACCAGGAGTGGTATGTTTGGAGGAGAAGACAGTGATGTAGCCTGGACCAGGAGTGGTATGTTTGGAGGAGAAGACAGTATGTTTGTTTGAGGAGAAGACAGTGATGTAGCCTGGACCAGGAGTGGTATGTTTGGAGGAGAAGACAGTGATGTAGCCTGGAACAGGAGTGGTATGTTTGGAGAAGAAGACAGTGATGTAGCCTGGACCAGGAGTGGTATGTTTGGAGGAGAAGACAGTGATGTAGCCTGGACCAGGACTGGTATGTTTGGAGAAGAAGACAGTGATGTAGCCTGGACCAGGAGTGGTATGTTTGGAGGAGAAGACAGTGATGTAGCCTGGACCAGGAGTCAGTTCAGTTTGCCCAGTGGTTGAGAGGACCAGGAGGATGACCACTCTGTCTCCACCAGGGTGCTTAGCTAAGCCACACAGCAGCAGATGGTCCACTCAAAGGGCCCAGTGTGTGCAGGGCTTGAAATTGAGGGCGTTTCTTCATCTCAAGGACTTTAAAAAGATGTCTAAGACGGTTCAAAACAGACTTTGGCACAGTCCCGGGACGATAGATCCAAAAATCATACAACCACTGTTGCGTCCAAAGGAATGTTTTGCTTAAAATTTTGATAACTATATTATTTCATATTTTAATTGCAACAATGTGCACACGGCGGCAGGCCAACATGCAAATGTTCCAAAATGCAAATTGTGGGAAAACACATTTTCTAAAATGCACAAAATAGATGGGACTGTGATAGACTGTATCCAGTTTGCTGAGTAGAGTGTTGGAGGCTATTTTGTAAATGACATCGTCGAGGATTGGTAGGATAGTCAGTTTTACAAGAGTATGTTTGGCGGCATGATTGAAGGAGGCTTTGCTGCAAAATAGTAAGCTGATTCTAGATTTAACTTTGGATTGGAGATGTTTGATATGAGTCTGGAAGGAGAGCTTACACCTAGGTATTTGTAGTTGTCGACATATTCTAAGTCAGAACCGTCCAGAGTAGTGATGCTAGTTGGGGGTGCGGGCAGCGATTGGTTGAAAAGCATGCATATAGTTTTACTTGCGTTTAAGAGCAGTTGGAGGCCACGGAAGAAGAGTTGTATGGCATTAAAGCTCGTTTGGAGGTTAGTTAACACAGTGTCCAAAGAAGGGCCAAAAGTATACAGAATTATGTTGTCTGTGTAGAGGTGGATCAGAGAATCACCAGCAAGAGCGACATCATTGATGTATACAGAGAAAATAGTTGGCCCGAGAACTGAACCCTGTTGCACCACCATAGAGACTGCCAGAGGTCCGGACAACAGGCCCTCCGATTTGACACACTGAATTCTATCTGAGAAGTGAACCAGGCGAGGCAGTCATTTGAGAAACCAAGGCGGTTGAGTCTGCCGATGACCTGTCTGCCGATGACCAGCTCGGAAACCGGATTGCACAGGGGAGAACGTACGGTAGGATTCGAAATGGTCGGTCATCTGTTTATTAAATTGGCTTTCGAAGACTTTGGAAAGGCAGGGCAGGATGGATATAGGTCTGTAATAGTTTGGGTCTGGAGTGTCACCCCCTTTGAAGATGGGGATGACTGCGGCAGCTTTCCAATCTTTAGGCATCTCAGACAATACGAAAGAGATGTTGAACAGACTGTTGCAACCCCTATTAACAATGGCAGCGGATCATTTTAGACAGAGGGTCCAGATTGTCTAGTCCAGCTGATTTGTACGGGTCCAGGTTGTGCAGCTCTTTCAGAACATCTGCTAGTTGGGTGAAGGAGAAGCTGGGGAGGCTCGGGCAAGTAGCTGCGAAGGGTGTGGAGCTGTTGGCCAGGGTTGGGGTAGCCAGGAGGAAAGCATGGCCAGCTGTAGAGAAATGCTTATTGAAATTCTCGATCATCGTGGATTTATCGGTGGTGACCGTGTTTCCTAGCCTCAGTGCAGTGGGCAGCCGGGTGGAAGTGCTCTTATTCTCCATGGACTTTACAGTGTCCCAAAACCTTTTGGAGTTAGAGCTACAGGATGCACATTTCTGGTTGAAAAAGCTAGCCTTTGCTTTCCTAACTGACTGCGTGTATTGGTTCCTGACTTCCCTGAAAAGTTGCATATCGCGGGGACTATTCAATGCTAGTGTTGTCCGCCACAGGAAGTTTTTGTTCTGGTCGAGGGCAGTCAGGTCTGGATTGAACCAAGGGCTATATCTTTTCTTAGTTCTACATTTTTTGAAAGGGGCATGCTTATTTAATAACGACCAGGCATCCTCTACTGACGGGATGAGGTCAATATCCTTCTAGGATACTTGGTTGACAGCCTCATTTATCTATTTCAATAGTAGGCCTACTTTTAAATCACTGTCAATTACCTAGGTCCTAGACCCTTATTGTCATAATAATTGTGAAGTGTTTTAATAAAAAATATTTATTAATATTGTTATTACATTTTTGGTTTTATTTGGGACGGTTGCTGTTTGGTTGAAATTGCACTTCGGGATGATTCTTGTACAGTGATGAGAAAATATTAGTCTCGATCCCTGGGTGTGTAGTAGCCCTGGGTGTGTCATTTGTCCTCCTTACGGACACAGCTCTTCTAGGGGGAGGGGAAGGTCTGTCATACTAAATTAGCTCAAGATCTTGAGATGGAATGTGTCAGGCTGCCATTTGTATGTGTGTAGTTAATTTGAGGTGCCTAGTGTGAAAATGGTTGAGTAGTGTGCACCACTGCTCTTAACTACCACTGTATTCTCTAAACTTCCAATTCAGATCTGACTTCCCACCCCCTCTCATAAACAAATATACACTCATCCTTCTCATGACTAACCATGCTACTACTGTTGTTTTAAAAGGGAGCAACAGAGTGACTGGTTGACTGCCCTAAAATATCACTCCTCAGGTTTGTCAGGTGTGTGTTTATAAGAGACAGATGTCAGGCTGGCCTGGAGCTTACTGGAGAGACACAATCTTCAGGCCTGACCTTCCGTAGTTAATCAATACACAGCCCATGGCATAACTGAAATGGCTACTTATAGCACGTCTACTGTGACGTTATAAACTGTGTGGTTCGAGCCCTGGATGCTGGTTGGCTGACAGCCATGGTATATCAGAATGTATACTACAGGTATGACAAAACATTTATTTTTACTGTTCTAATTATGTTGGAAACCAGTTTACCTCAGTGGTTTGTGATATATGGCCAATATACCATGGCATATGCCTGGGTCCAGGCACTCGCGATGCGTTGTGCCTAAGAACAGCCCTTAGCCGTGGTATATTGGCCATATACCAACAGTCCTCGGGCCTTATTGCTAGAGTTGTAATTTTAGAGTAAAAGGAAACTGAACGTAGAGGTTTTTAGAATGGCCATCTTTGTTTGGCTGCACATAGTTCATACTTTAAGCGATGCAGGCTTGTTTTCAACCACTATTGTCATCTTATTGTATGGTCTTCACCTGCATTGATGCTCTTGAAATGGTAACAGGATGGACTTTGAGAGGCTGGGAAGGAAGTCCGTGCTTGTTTGCATGACTCCGTAAGGAACATGGACAATAAGGTGTTCTTCTCTGGCCACCTCATGTAAATTGTGTCCACTGAACACAACAGAGGCGTCAGTATCAACACATGAGTCAGTCTGACACTCACAATATGGTGGGCAAACCTTATCCATACACTGTGTTCTGCAAAATTGTTGTAGCAACACAAAGGGGGCAGGCAACAGGATACTCAAGGACATAAAATATATAGACTACATTGGCCACTGAAGTGTGTGTGTGTGTGTGTGTGTGTGTGCATGTCTTGAAAAATCCTCGTGTGTCATTTGCCTCCATAAATTCCAATTAATTTCTTGAATTTGACTAGAATAAAAAAAATGTAATTGAAGTAGTGAACAGGATACAGAATTTGAATGAAAGGAAATACAATTGAGCTAAATGAAATTGAAATGCCTATTCTATAATAGGTGAAGTCTGTACAAACATACATCTTGTACATAAAACATCAATCATGTCGTTATATACATGCCAGGGCTCGACATTAACGCTTGTCTAGACAAGTTAAAAAAATAAAAAATAGTCGGACAAAATAATATAGATTTAAGAGTAAAAATAAATATCACCATCAAACAGTGTCTAATTTTCATGTAGGCCTAAATAAATAAACAGGCTTGCATGTCAGTGCGCCAGAAAATGTAGCCCAACCTTTAATTACAAAAATGTAAACTCCAGTCATGTTTGAAATAGAACCAGTCAAAGGTTTAGACACACTGACTCATTCCAGGGTTTGTCTTTATTTATTTTTTAAATTTACGTTGTTGAATAATAGTAAGGACATCAAAACAACAAGAAATAACACGAGTGTTAAACAAATCGATATATATTTTATATTCTTCAAAGTAGCCACCCTTTGCCTTGACTGCTTTGCACACTCTTGGCATTTTATCAACCAGCTTCACCTGGAATGCTTTTCCAACAGTCTTGAAGGAGTTCTCACATATGCTGAATACGTGTTGGCTGCTTTTTCTTCACTTTGCAGTCCAACTCAACCCAAACCATCTCAATTGGGTTGAGGTTGGGGGATTGTGGAGGTCAAGTCATCTGATGCACCACTCCTTCTTGGTCAAATAGCCCTTATACCTGGAGGTATGTTGGGTCATTGTAAAGTTGAAACACAACTGATAGTCCCACTAAATGCAAACAGATGTGATGGTGTATCGCTGCAGAAAGCTGTGTTAGACATGCTGTTTAAGTGTGCCTTGAATTCTAAATATATCACAGACAGTGTCACAGCAAAGCACCATCACACCTCCATGCTTCACGGTGGGAACCACACATGCAGAGATAATCCGTTCACCTACGCTGAGTCTCACAAAGACGCGGCGGTTGGAACCAAAAATCTCACATTTGGACTCATCAGACCAAAGGACAGGTTTCCACCAGTCTAATGTCCATTGCTCGTGTTTCTTGGACCAAGCAAGTCTCTTTTTCTTATTGGTGTCCTTTAGTAGTGGTTTCTTTGCAGCAATTTGATAATGAAGGCCGGATTCACACAGTCTCCTCTGCACCGTTGATGTTGAGATGTGTCTGTTACTTGAACTCTGTGAAGCATTTATTTGTGCTGCAATTTCTGAGGCTGGTAACTCTAATGAACTCTGCAGCACAGGTAACTCTGGGTCTTCCTTACCTGTGGCGGTCCTCATGAGAGCCAGTTTCATCATAGCGCTTGATGGTTTTAGCGACTGCACTTGAAGAAACTGTCAAAGTTCTTGAAATGTTTCGCCTTGACTGACCTTCATGTCTTAAAGTAATTATGGACTGTCGTTTCTCTTTGCTTATTTGAGCTCTTCTTGCCATAATATGTACTCAGTATTTTACCAAATAGGGCTATCTTCTGTATACCACCACTACCATGTCACAACCCAACTGATTGTCTCAAATGCATTAAGAAGGAAATAAATTCCACAAATTAACTTTTTAACAAGGAACACCTGTTAATTGAAATGCATTCCAGGTGACTACCTCATGAAGCTGGTTGAGAGAATGTCAAGAGTGTGCAAAGCTGCCATCAAGGCAAAGGGTGGCTACTTTGACGAATCTCAAATATATCTTGATTTGTTTAACACTTTTGGTTACTGCGTGATTCCATATGTGTTTTTTCATAGTTTTGATGTCTTCACTATTATTCTACAATGTAGAAAAAAATCAAGAAAAACCCTTGAATGAGTATGTGTGTCCAAACCTTTGACTGCACGTCTTGTTCAGATGAAATGGTCACAAGACAGGAGAGTGAAGGACAGTGGCTGTTGTGCACCACTCATCACCCACCTTATGTAAGTTCATGAAGCATGTCTTGCCTTGTTTCTAAGTAGGCTAGCCAAAATACAACCATTGAAATGTTGAGGGAATTATTTTATAAATGCTTAATATGCCATTGAAACCAGCATTATTCTCATATTCTATTGGTTTTCAAATCAACTTAATTTTGTCCAGTAGCTAGTCATATTATTATTATTATTATTATAACCCTAATCATATTAGTAACCCATGCTAGTTGATGATAATCCCAATCATATTAGTAACCCATGCTAGTTGATGATAAACCTAATCATATTAGTAACCCATGCTAGTTGATGATAACCCTAATCATATTAGTAACCCATGCTAGTTGATGATAACCCTAATCATATTAGCAGTCCATGCTAGTTGATGATAACCCTAATCATATCAGTAACCCATGCTAGTTGATGATAATCCTAATCATATCAGTAACCAATGCTAGTTGATGATAATCCTAATCATATCAGTAACCCATGCTAGTTGATGATAACCCTAATCATATCAGTAACCCATGCTAGTTGATGATAATCCTAATCATATTAGTAACCAATGCTAGTTGATGATAACCCTAATCATATCAGTAACCCATGCTAGTTGATGATAATCCTAATCATATCAGTAACCCATGCTAGTTGATGATAATCCTAATCATATTAGTAACCCATGCTAGTTGATGATAATCCTATTCATATTAGTAGTCCATGCTAGTTGATGATAATCCTAATCATATCAGTAACCCATGCTAGTTGATGATAATCCTAATCATATTAGTAACCCATGCTAGTTGATGATAATCCTATTCATATTAGTAGTCCATGCTAGTTGATGATAATCCTAATCATATCAGTAACCCATGCTAGTTGATGATAATCCTAATCATATTAGTAACCCATGCTAGTTGATGATAATCCTATTCATATTAGTAACCCATGCTAGTTGATGATAATCCTAATCATATCAGTAACCCATGCTAGTTGATGATAATCCTAATCATATTAGTAACCCATGCTAGTTGATGATAATCCTAATCATATTAGTAACCCATGCTAGTTGATGATAATCCTAATCATATTAGTAACCAATGCTAGTTGATGATAATCCTAATCATATTAGTAACCCATGCTAGTTGATGATAATCCTAATCATATTAGTAACCCATGCTAGTTGATGATAACCTAATCATATTAGTAACCCATGCTAGTTGATGATAATCCTAATCATATTAGTAACCAATGCTAGTTGATGATAATCCTAATCATATTAGTAACCCATGCTAGTTGATGATAATCCTAATCATATTAGTAACCCATGCTAGTTGATGATAACCCTAATCATATTAGTAACCCATGCTAGTTGATGGTAATCCTAATCATATTAGTAACCCATAATCATATTAGTAACCCATGCTAGTTGATGATAATCCTAATCATATTAGTAACCAATGCTAGTTGATGATAACCCTAATCATATTAGTAACCCATGCTAGTTGATGATAATCCTAATCATATTAGTAACCCATGCTAGTTGATGATAATCCTAATCATATTAGTAACCCATGCTAGTTGATGATAATCCTAATCATATTAGTAACCCATGCTAGTTGATGATAATCCTAATCATATTAGTAACCCATGCTAGTTGATGATAATCCTAATCATATTAGTAACCCATGCTAGTTGATGATAATCCTAATCATATTAGTAACCCATGCTAGTTGATGATAATCCTAATCATATTAGTAACCCATGCTAGTTGATGATAATCCTAATCATATTAGTAACCCATGCTAGTTGATGATAATCCTAATCATATTAGTAACCCATGCTAGTTGATGATAATCCTAATCATATTAGTAACCCATGCTAGTTGATGATAATCCTAATCATATTAGTAACCCATGCTAGTTGATGATAATCCCAATCATATTAGTAACCCATGCTAGTTGATGATAATCCTAATCATATTAGTAACCCATGCTAGTTGATGATAATCCTAATCATATTAGTAACCCATGCTAGTTGATGATAATCCTAATCATATTAGTAACCCATGCTAGTTGATGATAATCCTAATCATATTAGTAACCCATGCTAGTTGATGATAACCCTAATCATATTAGTAACCCATGCTAGTTGATGATAATCCTAATCATATTAGTAACCCATGCTAGTTGATGATAACCCTAATCATATTAGTAACCCATGCTAGTTGATGATAATCCTAATCATATCAGTAACCCATGCTAGTTGATGATAACCCTAATCATATTAGTAACCCATGCTAGTTGATGATAATCCTAATCATATTAGTAACCCATGCTAGTTGATGATAATCCTAATCATATTAGTAACCCATGCTAGTTGATGATAATCCTAATCATATCAGTAACCCATGCTAGTTGATGATAATCCCAATCATATTAGTAACCCATGCTAGTTGATGATAATCCTAATCATATTAGTAACCCATGCTAGTTGATGATAATCCTAATCATATTAGTAACCCATGCTAGTTGATGATAATCCTAATCATATTAGTAACCCATGCTAGTTGATGATAATCCTAATCATATTAGTAACCCATGCTAGTTGATGATAATCCTAATCATATTAGTAACCCATGCTAGTTGATGATAATCCTAATCATATTAGTAACCCATGCTAGTTGATGATAATCCTAATCATATTAGTAACCCATGCTAGTTGATGATAATCCTAATCATATTAGTAACCCATGCTAGTTGATGATAATCCTAATCATATTAGTAACCCATGCTAGTTGATGATAATCCTAATCATATTAGTAACCCATGCTAGTTGATGATAATCCTAATCATATTAGTAACCCATGCTAGTTGATGATAATCCTAATCATATTAGTAACCCATGCTAGTTGATGATAACCCTAATCATATTAGTAACCCATGCTAGTTGATGATAATCCTAATCATATTAGTAACCCATGCTAGTTGATGATAATCCTAATCATATTAGTAACCCATGCTAGTTGATGATAACCCTAATCATATCAGTAACCCATGCTAGTTGATGATAATCCTAATCATATTAGTAACCAATGCTAGTTGATGATAACCCTAATCATATCAGTAACCCATGCTAGTTGATGATAATCCTAATCATATTAGTAACCCATGCTAGTTGATGATAACCCTAATCATATCAGTAACCCATGCTAGTTGATGATAATCCTAATCATATTAGTAACCAATGCTAGTTGATGATAACCCTAATCATATCAGTAACCCATGCTAGTTGATGATAATCCTAATCATATTAGTAACCCATGCTAGTTGATGATAACCCTAATCATATTAGTAACCCATGCTAGTTGATGATAACCCTAATCATATTAGTAACCCATGCTAGTTGATGGTAATCCTAATCATATTAGTAACCCATGCTAATCATATTAGTAACCCATGCTAGTTGATGATAATCCTAATCATATTAGTAACCAATGCTAGTTGATGATAACCCTAATCATATCAGTAACCCATGCTAGTTGATGATAATCCTAATCATATTAGTAACCCATGCTAGTTGATGATAACCCTAATCATATTAGTAACCCATGCTAGTTGATGATAATCCTAATCATATTAGTAACCCATGCTAGTTGATGGTAATCCTAATCATATTAGTAACCCATGCTAATCATATTAGTAACCCATGCTAGTTGATGATAATCCTAATCATATTAGTAACCCATGCTAGTTGATGATAACCCTAATCATATTAGTAACCCATGCTAGTTGATGATAACCCTAATCATATCAGTAACCCATGCTAGTTGATGATAACCCTAATCATATTAGTAACCCATGCTAGTTGATGATAATCCTAATCATATTAGTAACCCATGCTAGTTGATGATAATCCTAATCATATTAGTAATCCATGCTAGTTGATGGTAATCCTAATCATATTAGTAACCAATGCTAGTTGATGATAATCCTAATCATATTAGTAACCCATGCTAGTTGATGATAATCCTAATCATATTAGTAACCCATGCTAGTTGATGATAACCCTAATCATATTAGTAACCAATGCTAGTTGATGATAATCCTAATCATATTAGTAACCCATGCTAGTTGATGATAACCCTAATCATATTAGTAACCCATGCTAGTTGATGATAATCCTAATCATATTAGTAACCCATGCTAGTTGATGATAATCCTAATCATATTAGTAACCCATGCTAGTTGATGATAATCCTAATCATATTAGTAACCAATGCTAGTTGATGATAATCCTAATCATATTAGTAACCCATGCTAGTTGATGATAACCCTAATCATATTAGTAACCCATGCTAGTTGATGATAATCCTAATCATATTAGTAATCCATGCTAGTTGATGATAATCCTAATCATATTAGTAACCAATGCTAGTTGATGATAACCCTAATCATATTAGTAACCCATGCTAGTTGATGATAATCCTAATCATATTAGTAATCCATGCTAGTTGATGATAACCCTAATCATATTAGTAACCCATGCTAGTTGATGATAATCCTAATCATATTAGTAACCAATGCTAATCATATTAGTAACCCATGCTAGTTGATGATAATCCCAATCATATTAGTAACCCATGCTAGTTGATGGTAATCCTAATCATATTAGTAACCCATGCTAGTTGATGGTAATCCTAATCATATTAGTAACCCATGCTAGTTGATGGTAATCCTAATCATATTAGTAACCAATGCTAGTTGATGATAACCCTAATCATATCAGTAACCCATGCTAGTTGATGATAACCCTAATCATATTAGTAACCCATGCTAGTTGATGATAATCCTAATCATATTAGTAACCCATGCTAGTTGATGATAACCCTATTCATATTAGTAACCCATGCTAGTTGATGATAACCCTAATCATATTAGTAACCCATGCTAATCATATTAGTAACCCATGCTAGTTGATGATAATCCTAATCATATTAGTAACCCATGCTAGTTGATGATAATCCTAATCATATTAGTAACCCATGCTAGTTGATGATAACCCTAATCATATTAGTAACCCATGCTAATCATATTAGTAACCCATGCTAGTTGATGATAATCCTAATCATATTAGTAACCCATGCTAGTTGATGATAACCCTAATCATATTAGTAACCCATGCTAATCATATTAGTAACCCATGCTAGTTGATGATAATCCTAATCATATTAGTAACCCATGCTAGTTGATGATAACCCTAATCATATTAGTAACCCATGCTAGTTGATGATAACCCTAATCATATTAGTAACCCATGCTAATCATATTAGTAACCCATGCTAGTTGATGATAACCCTAATCATATTAGTAACCCATGCTAATCATATTAGTAACCCATGCTAGTTGATGATAACCCTAATCATATTAGTAACCCATGCTAGTTGATGATAACCCTAATCATATTAGTAACCCATGCTAGTTGATGATAACCCTAATCATATTAGTAACCCATGCTAGTTGATGATAACCCTAATCATATTAGTAACCCATGCTAATCATATTAGTAACCCATGCTAGTTGATGATAACCCTAATCATATTAGTAACCCATGCTAGTTGATGATAATCCTAATCATATTAGTAACCCATGCTAGTTGATGATAACCCTAATCATATTAGTAACCCATGCTAGTTGATGATAACCCTAATCATATTAGTAACCCATGCTAGTTGATGATAATCCTAATCATATTAGTAACCCATGCTAGTTGATGATAACCCTAATCATATCAGTAACCCATGCTAGTTGATGATAATCCCAATCATATTAGTAACCCATGCTAATCATATTAGTAACCCATGCTAGTTGATGATAACCCTAATCATATTAGTAACCCATGCTAGTTGATGATAATCCTAATCATATTAGTAACCCATGCTAGTTGATGATAACCCTAATCATATTAGTAACCCATGCTAGTTGATGATAACCCTAATCATATTAGTAACCCATGCTAGTTGATGATAATCCTAATCATATTAGTAACCCATGCTAGTTGATGATAATCCTAATCATATTAGTAACCCATGCTAGTTGATGATAACCCTAATCATATTAGTAACCCATGCTAGTTGATGATAACCCTAATCATATTAGTAACCCATGCTAGTTGATGATAATCCTAATCATATTAGTAACCCATGCTAGTTGATGATAACCCTAATCATATTAGTAACCCATGCTAGTTGATGATAACCCTAATCATATTAGTAACCCATGCTAGTTGATGATAATCCTAATCATATTAGTAACCCATGCTAGTTGATGATAACCCTAATCATATTAGTAACCCATGCTAGTTGATGATAATCCTAATCATATTAGTAACCCATGCTAGTTGATGATAATCCTAATCATATTAGTAACCCATGCTAGTTGATGATAACCCTAATCATATTAGTAACCCATGCTAGTTGATGGTAATCCTAATCATATTAGTAACCAATGCTAGTTGATGATAATCCTAATCATATTAGTAACCCATGCTAGTTGATGATAACCCTAATCATATTAGTAACCCATGCTAGTTGATGGTAATCCTAATCATATTAGTAACCAATGCTAGTTGATGATAACCCTAATCATATTAGTAACCCATGCTAGTTGATGGTAACCCTAATCATATTAGTAACCCATGCTAGTTGATGATAATCCTAATCATATTAGTAACCCATGCTAGTTGATGATAATCCTAATCATATTAGTAACCAATGCTAATCATATTAGTAACCAATGCTAGTTGATGATAACCCTAATCATATTAGTAACCCATGCTAGTTGATGGTAACCCTAATCATATTAGTAACCCATGCTAGTTGATGATAATCCTAATCATATTAGTAACCCATGCTAGTTGATGATAACCCTAATCATATTAGTAACCCATGCTAGTTGATGGTAATCCTAATCATATTAGTAACCAATGCTAGTTGATGATAATCCTAATCATATTAGTAACCCATGCTAGTTGATGATAATCCTAATCATATTAGTAACCCATGCTAGTTGATGATAATCCTAATCATATTAGTAACCCATGCTAGTTGATGATAATCCTAATCATATTAGTAACCCATGCTAGTTGATGATAATCCTAATCATATTAGTAACCCATGCTAGTTGATGATAATCCTATTCATATTAGTAACCCATGCTAGTTGATGATAATCCTGATCATATTAGTAACCCATGCTAGTTGATGATAATCCTGATCATATTAGTAACCCATGCTAGTTGATGATAATCCCAATCATATTAGTAACCCATGCTAGTTGATGATAATCCTAATCATATTAGTAACCAATGCTAGTTGATGATAATCCTATTCATATTAGTAACCCATGCTAGTTGATGATAATCCTAATCATATTAGTAATCCATGCCAGTTGATGATAATCCTAATCATATTAGTAACCCATGCTAGTTGATGATAACCCTAATCATATTAGTAACCCATGCTAGTTGATGATAATCCCAATCATATTAGTAACCCATGCTAGTTGATGATAATCCTAATCATATTAGTAACCAATGCTAGTTGATGATAACCCTAATCATATTAGTAACCCATGCTAGTTGATGATAACCCTAATCATATTAGTAACCCATGCTAGTTGATGATAACCCTAATCATATTAGTAATCCATGCTAGTTGATGATAATCCTAATCATATTAGTAACCCATGCTAGTTGATGATAATCCTAATCATATTAGTAACCCATGCTAGTTGATGCATCTTTAGATCTCCCCTCTTTCTGGCACATGAATCCTCTCGTGGGTGCGGTGAACTTTTGAAAACTGTTTTCCGGCTAATTGCATTTTGGATCATTTGTGAGTAGCCTTCGGCCTTCAGAGCTTATAATATGAAGGAAAAAGAACTATCAGCATTTTTAAGATAAACGGTCTCATCTGTTGCGTCAGCCTCATTGCTTTTTACATTTGATGTGCAGTGATTATGAATTTTGTATCTGTTGTTCCAGAACTGTCTGTCTGTTTAGAACCATAGACGGGGCCTAAAATGAACACCTGTCAAATGCGGGTCGATTTTGGCATTTGCGGCTAATATGTCTATTTCACCAGCCACGTTGGTGTGTGGTCAGGACTCCACAGTGTGAGCATTTCAATAGCATTTGTGAATAAAAATAGTAAAGTATGATCACAGTTATAGTCAAATAAATGCTGCAGTAGCTGTTTTGTTTCATGGCTGGTAAATATCGCACTCTGGCTGTCTCCCGACAAAAGAATTCTGGGTTGACTGAGAGTTTTCTGTTCTTTCGATTGGTCAACATTTTAAAACATTTTTTTTCAATATACAGTGCAACAGATACCTTATTTACTTAAGTATTCAGACCCTTTGCTGTGAGACTCGAAATGGAGCTCAGGTGCATCTTGTTTCCGTTGATCATACTTGAGATGTTTCTACAACCTGACACAGGATTCCACCTGTGGTAAATTCAATTGATTGGACATGATTTGGAAAGGCACCCAGCTGTCTATATAAGGTCCCACAGTTGACAGTGCATGTTAGAGCAAAACGCAAGCCATGAGGTCGAAGGAATTGTCCGTAGAGCTCCGAGACAGGGTTATGTTGAGGCACAGATTTGGGGAAGGGTACAAAAACATTTCTGCAGCATTGAAGGTCCCCAAGAACACAAACACAAAACAAGTCATGTATAGTGTAGAGAATCATTGTACCATCTAAACCACTGTGAAATATATTTTCAATAACCAAAGATTGTGTGTTTTAGCTTTTTTTTCTAAGCTGGTGTACAAAAATCTAATTGTATATCCTGTCGGATGTGACCAATTTGAATTTCAACTAATGAGTTGAATGGGAGTCAATTCTGAATTGAGCACTATTCATGTGTTGGAATTGACTCCCATTCAGTTGAATTGGCCACGCCCCACAGAATGTAGAGTTTTAGTGACTGGAAGTAGAATTAGCAATTTAAAGAAATTCCACTGTCATAGAGCATTAGATTCAAACTTCAACACCAAAGAATATATCACCTTCCTCTGGAAACGATGTTCAGTTACTCTTTTAACCTTAGTGCTTAGAATAGCCAGTTATATGTCCACCAACCATTTTAATTTGTGTGTCTGACCTCCAGCTCCAAATCATCCAGTGAGTGATACTGTCAGCCATCTAGCCTAATCCTACGTCACTTACAGAAACTACATTATTAATTCAAAACGTCTGCTCTGCGTGTGTGTGTGTGAGAGAGACTGAGTTTCCAAGGACAAACGGGCTCCTTCACTTTTCACCCAGGGAGATTCTCTTCACCAGCCTTAAACGCTTAACATTCTTTCTACTCAAAAACATCCATGTTTTCTGTTTGGTATGACAATTGATACAAGCACTGTCTATTGAGTATGTTAATTTTCTAGTCCTTTTGGAAATACATTTAGCTTGATTTCAATGAATGGGATGTGTATTTTATATTTAATAGGCTATACAAAATACACACAACCTTGGAAAGGCTAGTACCACCCTCTTGCCAACACTGGACCACATGTAGCCTGTGTACGGCATGTTTATGGGTGTTTGTTTGCCATACTTATTTAGTGCAGGTGAGTGGGCAATCCTCTCATCTAATAGAAACGATTACACCAACTTAGGCTTGTTGTTTACACCTCTGCTCCTCCCATTAAGCCCTCTGTGTGTTTACTGTTTGTTGCCGAGGGCTCAGAGCAAGTGTTTTCCATTATAAACCTATTAGATATCAAACAGTACACGCTTCCTTCATCTATCCCTCTGCCACACTCTGTTTCATATTTAATAAGGGAGGAAGTTTGCTTTGATTCCACGCGCGCACACACTGGCAATATAGGTCCCTTATGCTCTGCTCGGGAATGCTGTTTTACATTCTTACCATTTGCATCGTGGGAATTTTCCTCTGTCACTGCAACGCTTTGACCTTTGAGACAGCACAGGGCCCAGTGTAGTGTGTGTGTGCCTGTGCTGTGTTCTTCCTGACTCGGATTAGTGACATGCCTTAGTGTGGCCATATTTTCTCCCTCAGGTAACTTCCTCCATTTATCTTAATTGGTAGATTCCCCATACTACTACCTTGAAGAATAAAACAAATATCTTCACAGTGCCAGCACAGAATAACATTTTATTTTTTTGTACAGTTACTTCCAGCACAACCTGGTCTGAAACAATGTTGTTTTTGAAATGTGTAATGGCGCTGTCATAACACATCAGTCCTCTCCATTCCCACCTGACTGAGCAAGCAGACTGAGTGCCTGCCTGTTGATCCTAAGAGGAGGGTAGAGTCACTGATCCACAGCCTGGGAGAGGACCCACTCCCCTGGGGGAAATCTACAGAGAGGAGAGCCCTCAGCCTAGCTACTACTATAGAGCAGAGCACCAACAAATTAACTAACTAACCAACACCTGGGTAAGGACAGAGGACCCTATTTCTTGCCCCCCCACATCTCCCTCTTTCTACAGTCCTCCCTGTGTGTCTTTGTGTTGTTTCCTTACCTCCTGCCTGCTGACAAAGCTGTTGTCATGGAGATGCATAAGGGTGCTTTGAGGCACATAATCTCCACACAGCAGAGAGCCTGACAGAGAGGGAAAGGGAGGGAGGGGGAGGAGAGGAGAGCCCAGACAAAAAAAGAGAGGCAAAAGAGGTAGATGAGGGATTTCTTGAGATAAGGAGGAGGGCAGATTGAGGTCTTGTTCAGATTCAGACCTGTGCTGAGGAGGTTAGAATGCGTGCCATGTCAATCTCACTCACTCACTGACTCACTGGGACACAGCTCAGTAGTGCAGGACCTGGGGAGTATGTCCAGCTCGGAGTGGAGCTAACTAGGAAGAGGAATGTGACGGGACCTGTGGAGGAGGGGTTGATCCACGGATGGAGGGACAAAGGTTATCTATTCTTCTAGTGTCCGGCTTCATGTGACCAGTGCTGGCCTGTTGGAGCGAGGGAGAGAGCTGATACTGGTTATCTTCCTGAGATTCCAACAGAAAGTGTGTTCCACTGAAATGTCAGCTATGTGTACTGACTCCACAGTCACCTTTATAATCAAATCAATATAATTAAATCAAATGTATTTATATAGCCCTTCGTACATCAGCTGATATCTCAAAGTGCTGTACAGAAACTCAGCCTAAAACCCCAAACGGCAAGCAATGCAGGTGTAGAAGCATGGTGGCTAGGAAAAACTCCCTAGAAAGGCCAAAACCTAGGAAGAAACCTAGAGGAACCAGGCTATGTGGGGTGGCCAGTCCTCTTCTGGCTGTGCCGGGTGGAGATTATAACAGAACATGGCCAAGATGTTCAAATGTTCATAAATGACCAGCATGGTCAAATAATAATAATCACAGGCAGAACAGTTGAAACTGGAGCAGCAGCACGGCCAGGTGGACTGGGGACAGCAAGGAGTCATCATGTCAGGTAGTCCTGAGGCATGGTCCTAGGGCTCAGGTCCTCCGAGAGAAAGAGAGAATTAGAGAGGGCATACTTAAATTCACACAGGACAACGGATAGGACAGGAGAAGTACTCTATATTACATCACACATTATGCTCTCTCTCCTATACCCTCTGTATTTGGGGAGTTTCTCCCATTATTTTCTGCAGATTCTTTCAAGCTCCCAGGTTGGATGGGGAACGTCGCGGCACAGCTATTTTTGATCGCGTTCAAGTCCGGGCTCTGGCTGGGCCACTCAAGGACATTCAGAGACTTGTCCTGATACCACTCCTGTGTTCTCTTGGTTGTGTGCTTATGGTCGTTGTCCTGTTGGAAGGTGAATCTTCGCCCCAGTCTGAGGTCCTGAGTGCTCTGGAGCAGATTTTCATCAAGGTTCTCTCTGTACTTTGCGCCGTTCATCTTTTCCTCAAACCTGACTAGTCTCCCAGTCCCTGCCTCTGAAAAACATCCCCCCAGCATGATACTGCCACCAGCATGCTTCACCGTAGGGATGGTGCCAGGTTTCCTGCAGACGTGGTGCTTGGCATTCAGGCCAACGAGTTCAATCTTGGTTTCATCAAACCAGAGAATCTTGTTAATCATGGTCTGAGAGTCCTTTAGGTGCCTTTTGGCAAACTTGAAGCGGGCTCTCATGTTCCTTTTACTGATGAGTGACTTCCGTCTGGCCACTCTACCATAAAGGGCTGATTTGTGGAGTGCTGCTGAGTTGTATTTTTGGAAGATTCTCCTATCTCAACAGAGGAACTCTGTCCAATCAATTGAATTTACCACAGGTGGACTCCAATCACGTTGTAGAAACGTATCAGGGATAATCAATGGAAACGGAATGCAACAGAGTCTCATAGCAAAGGGTCTGAATACTGATGTAAATAAGGTATATCTGTTTTTTTATTTGTAATACATTTGCAAAGATGTCTAAACCTGATTCCGCTTTGTCATGATTGTGTGTAGATTGGGGGGGGTTGTTATTTGATCCATTTTAGAATTAGTCTTCCCAGCCTGGTGCAGGTCTACGATTTTGTTTCTGGTGTCCTTTGACCGCTCTTTGGTCTTGGCCATAGTGGAGTTTGGAGTGTGACTGTTGAGGTTGTGGACAGGTGTCTTTTATACTGATAACAAGTTCAAACAGGTGCCATTAATACAGGTAATGAGTGGAGGACAGAGGAGCCTCTTAAAGAAGAAGTTACAGGTCTGTGAGAGCCAGAAATCTTGCTTGTTTGTAGGTGACCAAATACTTATTTTCCACTGTAATTTGCAAATAAATTCATTAAAAATCTTACAATGTGATTTTTGTTTGTCATAGTTGAAGTGTACCTATGAAAATTACAGGCCTCATCTTTTTAAGTGGGAGAACTTGCACAATTGGTGGCTGACTAAATACTTTTTTGCCCCACTGTACATGTTTCACGTAAAGCGAGCAAAGGGTTAAACTAATAGGGGTCAACAAATGAGGTATTTCTGTAACAGAACTTTTCAGTCAGAGAAACGAGTAAGAAACAAAATGGCTGTAATTATGTTGCAGCTTTAGCACAGTGTGATAAACACTTGCTGTGCTGTGGTGCCTGTTCACTGAAGGAGAATGGGACAACATGTGCCAGTCACAGGCACTTTTTTGTATTTTTTTTAAATGTTTAAACAGCATGGTCATCGGGCTCCCTCTTGAATCATTTGTCTTAATTATTTAATCAAACTGCATTAAACACTGGAGACACTGGACTTCGAGGGACCTCCCATCTAGCTAACTAGCAGTCATTCTGACTGCAACATTCTAACAGTATAATTAATACATTTCATATATGCTATTGCCAAATTAATCATTTGGTTGTGTTCATGAATGTGTTTAGGTAACATTTAGAATACAATATTTTTTCATTTCAAATAACAAAATAGCATTTTCATTAGTTTTTTTACTATGTAAAAACAAAACACATTCAACTGTTCAAGACATTTTATTTGTGGAGTGCCTAACTATGAAACAGAAACCAGCTTCTTTATATATATATATATATATATATATATATATATATAAATTACAAAATATCCTAACCACAAAGACACACAGTCAAATGATGAAAATATCTCTAGTCTAAACATGAGTAGCCTAAACAGTCTAGTTGATGACCCTGATATGTGGCGTATTATGTCATATTGACATGCATTTGGTTGTAGTGTGTAATAGTATCTGTTTTTTTTATCTTTGTTCTGTCGATGACAGATGCATGGTGCTCATGACGACAGAAACGTTCTTTCTTGCCTTGCATTGGTATAGTGGAAGCGTTGTCTTGTCATTCTTCAGCATTGTACTGCTGTGCAGGTGCCTTATTTTGTGCAGAGGGAGGGAGCTCCCTTCTCCCTTTGGCCATGGTGCCAACAAGGTTTTTATTTTTTTCACAAGCAACTTATTCACCAGTGGAATTGAAGTGAAGTTGTAAGTCGCTCTGGATAAGAGCGTCTGCTAAATGACTTAGACGTAAATGTAAGTTGTCCATGATGATGACATTCCTCTCCTTGCCAACGTAAGGTTCCACAAGCCTCGTCACTGTTTCATTTGGTGGTGTTGCAGACACCTGCTCAATGCGTATTGTTGTGATTTGTTTTGCACTTCGGATATGTAGGTTCAGGCTGTGGCTCAGAATCAGAAGAGAAATCATCCGAGATGTCATGATTAATTCCTTGCCAGAATCTGGGAACCTTTCATTCAGATCTTGTAGCTGCACTAATGCAGCATGTGCATCCATTCTTCTTGGTCTTCTTGCCATTTGTAAATTACACCACACTCTCACTGTGTATTCCTAGTAGACAGATAAGACTGCGTGGATTTTGTGGGCTGGTATAGGGTACATACCATTTTGAGATTAGAATTAGAATATACCAATCCACTAAAATGACTGTTTTAGCGGTTCTAGTGTCAAAGCATCAGACAAGCTCAGTGCATATAGTTGATTTGATTCAAACACATAGGATGTTTTATATATGGAAAATGTAACTTTTAACAATGTTGTCTAATCGATTGGTTGAAAGTAGAGTTCGACCGATGATGATTTTTCAACGCCGATACCGATTTTATTGTAGGACCAAAAAAGCCAATGGCGATTTAAAAAAATAATAATAATTTAAGAGTTTTATATTTTGTAGTAATGACAATTACAACAATACTGAATGAACACATTTTAACTTAATACATAAATTAAATCTATTTAGTCTCAAATAATGAAACCTGTTCAATTTGGTTTAAATCATGCAAAAACACAGTGTTGGAGAAGAAAGTAGAGTTCCTTGCTCAGAACATGAGAACATATGAAAGCTGGTGGTTCAATATTCCCAGTTAAGAAGTTTTAGGTTGTAGTTATTATAGGAATTATGACGTGTCGACTATTTCTCTCTCTACCATTTGTATTTCATATACCTTTGACTATTGGATGTTCTAATAGGCACTTTAGTATTTTCAGCCTATTCTCGGGAGTTGATAGGCTTGAAGTCCTAAACAGCACTGTGCTTCAAGCATCGCTAAGAGCTGCTGTTTGAATGAATGCTTACGAGCCTGCTGCTGCCTACCACCGCTCAGTCAGACTGCTCTATCATAGACTGCTCTATCATAGACATTAATATTATTAACACAGATATGAGCCTTTGGTCATTAATATGGTCAAATCTGGAAACTATCATTTTGAAAACAAAACGTTTATTCTTTCAGTGAAATACGGAACCATAAATATTGCATTGACATGTTATGTCATAATTATGTAAAATTCTGGCAAATTAATGGTGGTCTTCACACAGTTCGCAACGAGCCAGGCGGCCCGAATTGTTGCATATACTCTGACTCTGCGTGCAATAAACACAAGAGAAGTGACACAATTTCCCTAGTTAATATTGCCTGCTAACATTAATTTATTTTAACTAAATATGCAGGTTTAAAAAATATATACTTCTGTGTATTGATTTTAAGAAAGGCATTGATGTTTATGGTTAGGTACATTTGTGAAACTATTGTGCTTCTTTTTCCCACGAATGCGCTTTTGTTAAATCATCACCCGTTTGCCGATTTTAATCGGTCAACCTCTAGTTGAAACAACAGATGACTTGGTCGACCAGGATTTAGTTTTTTTGTCGGGGACAGCCCTAAAGGTTTTACTTCTGAAGTGTAAAACTGCAGAGCTGTTTCTCTGAGTGCCCTTTGACCCTTTTGTTAGAGAGATCCATTGGAGAGGGGAGTGTGTCTGTGGGTCAAGGGTTAAAAGTGTGTGTGTGGTGTTTGACTGACTGTGAGAGACTCTGTTTGTGTGCCTGCGAGTGTGTGTGAGGCCTGAGGTATTTGTTTGGTTTAAAACAGTCTGTGTATGTAATATAAGGTGATTAACTGAGTGATAATGGCCTCTGGTCTGGCCTGGTCTGGCTCAACCAGCTGACAGACTGACGGCGGAGGGAGCTGTAGAGAACAGCAGGGATAACGAAGGGAGGGAGGGACCTTTAGAGAATAGCAGGAACCTTTAGAGAATAGCAGGAACCTGTAGAGAATAGCAGGGACCACAGTGGGAGGGAGGGACCTGTAGAGAACGGCAGTGACCACAGATTGTAGTAGCTTGGTGTCTCTGTTTTGGTTGGCTTATTTAGTATTTTAATATTTTATTAGGATCCCCATTAGCTGTTGCGGAAGCAGCAGCTACTCTTTCTGGGTTCCACGTGTGTAAATAGCTTCGTCTCTGGGTTCCACTTGAAGTGTATTTTAGGTTGTTTACAGTGGGTTGGGGATATTGTTTTTATTTTTTATTTCACCTTTATTTAACCGGGTAGGCTAGTTGAGAACAAGTTCTCATTTGCAACTGCGACCTGGCCAAGATAAAGCAACAATTAAGAAGTCAATAACACAGTAGAAAAAAAGCGAGTCTATATACATTGTGTGGAAAAGGCATGAGGAGGTAGGCGAATAATTACAATTTTGCAGATTAACACTGGAGTGATAAATGATCAGATGGTCATGTACAGGTAATAATAATAATAATAATATATGCCATTTAGCAGACGCTTTTATCCAAAGCGACTTACAGTCATGTGTGCATACATTCTACGTATGGGTGGTCCCGGGAATCGAACCCACTACCCTGGCGTTACAAGCGCCATGCTCTACCAACTGAGCTACAGAAGGACCACGCAGGTAGAGATATTGGTGTGCAAAAGAGCAGAAAAGTAAATAAATATGAACAGTATGGGGATGAGGTAGGTAAAAATGGGTGGGCTATTTACCGATAGACTATGTACAGCTGCAGCGATCGGTTAGCTGCTCAGATAGCAGATGTTTGAAGTTGGTGAGGGACATAAAAGTCTCCAACTTCAGCGATTTTTGCAATTCGTTCCAGTCACAGGCAGCAGAGAACTGGAAGGAAAGTCAGCCAAATGAGGTGTTGGCTTTAGGGATGATCAGTGAGATACACCTGCTGGAGCGCGTGCTACGGGTGGGTGTTGCCATCGTGACCAGTAGAGGTTTTAGATGTTGGCTGGGGAGGTGTGTGTGTAAAAAGCTAATTATTTGGGCTGAATCCTGGATGTTGAATGTACAGTAAGTGTCTGACTGCTCTGTGGATTCATTTGGTGTTTTGTTTTTTTCTGGATAAAAAAACAGGCTTAGGTGGTGGGCGGGGCATTGAGCGTGGTCAGCCAATGGGAACAGGTACATTTTAGAGGCCCCATCTTCGCAATGTAGAGACATTTGTTTTTGTATGCCAATCTACTGCAATTCTACACATTTCTCCATGGAGCTTAGACATTTTTGCAGTTTTAAATTAATTGTTTTTGGAATTATGTCCACTTCTCTCCAAACTTTATCTGATTTTATTTTATTTTTATGTTAATACTGAGATCGTATTTCCATTTGTTTGGACTCAGGCGGCCTGAAAATAAACGCTTAGGCAGCCTGCCCAAAGATTACAGTGGCAGAAAAATCCCTGGTATTGAAATGTAAGGTCGTGTGGCTGTATTATGTTGTGGTTTGTCTGTGACCAACAGCATTGCAGTACCATACTAACCATTCTTCACTTCCTGTTCTGCAGGTGTCCTTCCCTCCTGGAATCCCAGCATCTGCCGAGTCGTCATCAGTAGTGAGTTAGGGTGTCATGGCCGCTGGGTCCCGGACATGCAGAAATCACACCTCATAGTGCTTCCCCCAGCCAACCACTTGCAAACACACACACGGAGGAGGAGGAGAAGGAGCAAGGGTGATAATGATAACCACATCCTATATGAACGGTCACATGACTGAGTCAGACGGAAGAGGAGGAGTTGAGGCCAACCAGGAGGAGCCCCAGCAGTGGCACAGGGAGATGGCGGTGGACTGCCCGGGGGACCTGGGTTCCCGTACCCTGCCTGTGAGGCGCTCTGCCCAGCTGGAGAGGATCCGTCAGCACCAGGAAGACCGGAGGAGGAAGGAGGAAGAGGGCAGGAACAGACAGGAGCTGGATCTGACCGCCTCCATACGGCTCAAGAAGCTGTCTCAGAACCCCAAGGTGGGCATCGATAACCCCACCTTCGACCCCATCGAGGGCCCTGGAGGGCCACTGGGACTGCCACCCAACC
This sequence comes from Oncorhynchus keta, assembly GCF_023373465.1. Taxonomy (NCBI): domain Eukaryota; kingdom Metazoa; phylum Chordata; class Actinopteri; order Salmoniformes; family Salmonidae; genus Oncorhynchus; species Oncorhynchus keta. The sequence continues at coordinate 15,781,062 of NC_068455.1, forward strand.
TGGGGGCCCCCACTCTACTGGGTGAGTAGGACTGAATATGAGAACAAAGATATACAATATTAAATGCTCTATTAAGTGCCCGTTGTTTGGCATCAGTCTCTGGTCACTAGCCAAGATAAAGTTCTAACAAGTTGGTGGTTGTGTCCTGCTGAATTTAAAATCAACCACACTATGTAAGTATGGCAACATTACTGCTCAGATAGTGTGGTGAAGGAAGTGCCATTTTGCTTAAGTTTATCTTTTTAGATTTACAGGAGTGGGTGGGGTCCATCTAGAATTCAGAATACACCTCTAGAGCTGTCAGAACAGCATAAAGCTATTATTTAACAAGGTTAGTCTCGTTGAGAAACATCTCTTCGAGAGGCCTGGACCAAGCTGCAGCATCAACACATCAGTATCAGACAGACACATTACACCAACCAGACTAAAATGACAGCTTAATAGCCCTGACTTTGACATCTCTAGCTTTTATAATCATCCATCTCTTTTCTCTCAGTACACATGTATCCTTTGTGTCGGTCTGTGGCTTTCCCTCAGTCTCTTAACCCAAGTTCACTGTTCCAAGTAGGCTTATGAATGACACAACACCCCCCCTAGTCTGTAGGCCTATGGTGGGTGCATTCCTGTTCTAAAGCTCTGTGAGTGAGTGATCCTCTGGGGGAGGGGAGGGCCCTGTGAGGGGACATTAATTAAAAAGTCTGTTCCAAAACATTCTGAACTAGGGTACAATGGCTGCTCTCTCTCCTTGAGTGGCTGCCCCATCTCCCGCCTGGCCGAACGGGTCGCATAGCCCGCCTGGCCTAAAAAAAACTATATGGAGAGAGACAGTAGGTCCTCCATCAGATGAGATGACACTAGCCTCCTAATAACATACCCCCTTAGACACACCAACCCTCTCCTTATTTTGGCATTACTTACACTGGACAGATATGCCTAAAAGAGGGGTCTGGATTTGAGAGAGCTGGTAAGATTGAAGAATTTGATTTATTTTGGAGTTGTATCCCAGCTATTAATATTCTGTCTTGGCGGGCTATGTGACCCGGTAGGCCAGGCGGGCTATACAACGCGTTATTAACTTGGCAGGAAGAGTGGTAGAGCAGGCAAGAACAGCGATGGGGCAGCCATTTTGTAGCCTGGTTCAGAATGTTTTGGAACAGAATCTTTTTATTTTTTTTATTTTTTTTTGAGTTCACTGTTATTTTTTTTTCTGCATGTGTGTGTCTGGCTTTTGTGTACTATATTTCTATGGGTGACCTGTCAGTACAGTATATGTATGCCTGACTCACTTTCCTCCGTACAGAGTTGGAGGAGCTGCTGATGTCCCTGAAGCAGGTGCAGCACTGCCTGTCCGATGGCCAGAGCCAGGAGGATGTGGAGCTGGTGCTGCAGCTGGTCCAGAAGACTGACTTCCAGAAGGCCTTCAACATCCACAACGCTGTGGCCCAGCACATGAACAGGCCCAGCCCGCCCTTCCCACACACAGACCGCGCTCAGGGCCTGGCACACGAGGTGAGTCCTGGTCTGGAGTCATTTTGGGGTGTTCTGATTAGAACGGTTCAGGTTAGGGTAAACTGATCATAGATCAGGGCTTACAGATCTCACAGCAGCACGTGAACCGGCCCAGCCCACCCTTCCCCACTCTTACAGACAGCTTGGGTATTTAGCAACAAAACCGACGCCTGGGCAACTATGGGACAAAACAGTGAGGGTTGGAATAGATTGTTGACAGCATGTAAACTATATTTAGTTTCCAATGTTTATTGAAAACATAAAGTTCCACAATGATCACTTTTCTCTCAAATACATTTGTCACAGTTGTTGAGCAGCTCACTAGCAGATTTTAGCCGTCTTAGCAAGTGTGATGTGGCAGACACCTTATTCACCACAGAACGCATAGCCCCTCGTTGATTATTCCCTACACACACCACGCTCCGGGCCTGGCCCAGGAGATGACACCTAGATGCTGATCTCAGTCAGTTTGGGGTATTACTACGTCAGGGTTAAGGGTAGGGTTTGCATCGAAAAAACTGATCCTAGATCAGAAGTGGCTCAGCACATGAACTGGCTCGGGGGGGTGCTGATCCAGAGACAGTTTTGTGTTTTGCATTAGAATGCTTAAGGGTAGGATTTCCAGAGGAGTAAGCTGACCTTAGGATCTGTTGCCTGTGGGCAACTTGTACCTGGAGCGTATTGAGTAGGTCTGGGTGAAGAGGTTGGTTGTTTGGGGCTGGGGGGGAGAATGGTGTGGGTCTGGGGAAGGGGGTAGAATGAGGCAGTAGGGGTTAGTGCTCCTGTATACTCAATTCCAAATCAACCTGTGCGTCGCTCCACTGGTCTTTGGCTGAGCCCCCACCTCAAACTTCATGGAAACTAGAACAGAATGAAATGAGAGGGATACACACTTGATCTGAGGCCAAGAGGTAAGGACTGGGGAGGGTCTGTGTGACGCAATGACAGGAATATATACAGTGGGGCAAAAAAGTATTCAGCCACCAATTGTGCAAGTTCTCCCACTTAAAAAGATGTGAGAGGCCTGTAATTTTCATCATAGGTACACTTCAACTATGACAGACAAAATGAGAAAGAAAATCACATTGTAGGATTTTTAATGAATTGATTTGCAAATGAAATACTTTTTTGCCCCACTGTACCACATGCACACACACTGAGACTTGCGTGCACACACACACACGTGTGTGTGTGTGTGTGTGTGTGTGTGTGTGTGTGTGTGTGTGTGTGTGTGTGTGTGTGTGTATATATATATAAAATATGTGCACGCATGCACACACTAAGATGCACACAAGCAATCGAGTAGGAGTTGTAGAAACCTTTGCCTGAATTAGGTAGCCTACTAGCCGTGAGTTTGACGTTCACCAGAGTTTGTGCCTAGTATGAGGTTTTAAATGGACAAGAACCTCCACAAAGTACTCCAAATGTATTTTTGTATGTTTTGTCCACTAATGAAGCTTGATTGAGGAGAAAGCCTCTTTGCCTGGAATCACTGTGTTGTGAAAAAGTGTTAATGAAACACCATAATAAACTCATGTCCTCTCATTCTGCCCCAGCCAGCAGCACATAACAGCTCCTGTCCTCTCATTCTGCCCCAGCCAGCAGCACAGAACAGCTCATGTCCTCTCATTCTGCCCCAGCCAGCAGCACAGAAAAGCTCCTGTCCTCTCATTCTGCCCCAGCCAGCAGCACAGAACAGCTCCTGTCCTCTCATTCTGCCCCAGCCAGCAGCACAGAACAGCTCATGTCCTCTCATTCTGCCCCAGCCAGCAGCACAGAAAAGCTCCTGTCCTCTCATTCTGCCCCAGCCAGCAGCACAGAACAGCTCCTGTCCTCTCATTCTGCCCCAGCCAGCAGCACAGAACAGCTCATGTCCTCTCATTCTGCCCCAGCCAGCAGCACAGAAAAGCTCCTGTCCTCTCATTTTTCCCATTCTGCCCCAACCAGCAGCACAGAAAAGCTCCTGTCCTCTCATTCTGCCCCAGCCAGCAGCACAGAACAGCTCCTGTCCTCTCATTCTGCCCCAGCCAGCAGCACAGAACAGCTCCTGTCCTCTCATTCTGCCCCAGCCAGCAGCACAGAACAGCTCCTGTCCTCTCATTCTGCCCCAGCCAGCAGCACAGAAAAGCTCCTGTCCTCTCATTCTGCCCCAGCCAGCAGCACAGAACAGCTCCTGTCCTCTCATTCTGCCCCAGCCAGCAGCAGCCATTCTGCCCCAGCCAGCAGCACAGAAAGCTCCTGTCCTCTCATTCTGCCCCAGCCAGCAGCACAGAACAGCTCATGTCCTCTCATTCTGCCCCAGCCAGCAGCACAGAAAAGCTCCTGTCCTCTCATTTTTCCCATTCTGCCCCAACCAGCAGCACAGAAAAGCTCCTGTCCTCTCATTCTGCCCCAGCCAGCAGCACAGAACAGCTCCTGTCCTCTCATTCTGCCCCAGCCAGCAGCACAGAACAGCTCCTGTCCTCTCATTCTGCCCCAGCCAGCAGCACAGAACAGCTCCTGTCCTCTCATTCTGCCCCAGCCAGCAGCACAGAACAGCTCATGTCCTCTCATTCTGCCCCAGCCAGCAGCACAGAAAAGCTCCTGTCCTCTCATTCTGCCCCAGCCAGCAGCACAGAACAGCTCTTGTCCTCTCATTCTGCCCCAGCCAGCAGCACAGAACAGCTCCTGTCCTCTCATTCTGCCCCAGCCAGCAGCACAGAACAGCTCATGTCCTCTCATTCTGCCCCAGCCAGCAGCACAGAAAAGCTCCTGTCCTCTCATTCTGCCCCAGCCAGCAGCACAGAACAGCTCCTGTCCTCTCATTCTGCCCCAGCCAGCAGCACAGAACAGCTCCTGTCCTCTCATTCTGCCCCAGCCAGCAGCACAGAACAGCTCATGTCCTCTCATTCTGCCCCAGCCAGCAGCACAGAACAGCTCCTGTCCTCTCATTCTGCCCCAGCCAGCAGCACAGAACAGCTCCTGTCCTCTCATTCTGCCCCAGCCAGCAGCACAGAACAGCTCATGTCCTCTCATTCTGCCCCAGCCAGCAGCACAGAAAAGCTCCTGTCCTCTCATTCTGCCCCAGCCAGCAGCACAGAACAGCTCCTGTCCTCTCATTCTGCCCCAGCCAGCAGCACAGAACAGCTCCTGTCCTCTCATTCTGCCCCAGCCAGCAGCACAGAACAGCTCCTGTACTCCGCTCGCCCCATCATTAGAGCCCAAACTAATCAAGAACTCAAACTCACTGACCTGGACTAGAAGGGAAACTTACAATACGGCCTTGTGCACTCTCTCACTATGTCTCTCTGTCTGCCTTTCTCTCAATTCAAAGGGCTTTATTGGCATGGGAAACATATGTTTACATTGACAAAGCAAGTGACATAGACAAGGGAAATAAATCAGAAATTAACAGTAAACATTACACTCACAAAAGTTTTTAAATAATATAGACCTTTCAAATGTTATAATGTGCAAATAGTTGAAGTATGAAAGGGAAACTAAATAAACAGATAAATATAGGTCATATTTACTACATGTATGGTATTTGTACTCCACTGGTTGCCCTTTTCTTGTGGCAACAGGTCACACATCTTGCTGCTGTGATGGCACACTGGTATTTCACCCAATAGATAGGGGATTTTATCAAGATTGAATTTGTTTTAAAATATTTGTCTGTGTGATCTAAGGGAAATATGTGTCTCTATGGTCATACATTTGGCAGGAGGTTAGGAAGTGCAGCTTGGTTTCCACCTCATTTTGTGGGCAGTGTGCACATAGGCAGACCTGGCTCTCAAGAGAAGACAGGTTATCTGTACGTAGTCAAAACTGTTCTTAGTTTTGATTCACAGTGGTCAGATATTCTGCTACTGTGTACTCTGTTAAGGGCCAACCAGCATTCCAGTTTGGTCAGTTATTTTTGTTGATTATCTTTTTGTTTCCTATGTACGGAGTGTCCTATTGGCCAGTCCTCATGTGAACCACGTCACCAGAATACTAGAGACACAAACAACACCATCGTGGGATTAGCCTTGCTCTGGAGGAGACCAATTAAGTGAGGGGTGTTTTCTGCCTGTGTCCACCCTTGTGAAACCCCACCTCTCATAGGCTTAGTGTTAGGCTTAGTTGACAGGAAAGGAGGGATTTTGTCTTGACTAGCTAAAATTGAACTTTTGTATAATTTCAAATTTGTTGGTACCCCTCCGCAAAAAACTAAAATGTGCAATTTTCTCTGAAATAACTTGAAACTGACCAAAGCAATTTGCATCCACCATTGTTTATTCCATATTTAATAGAAATCAGACTTTGCTTTTGATTTTTTTTTTTATTCAACATAATATTGTAAGTAATAAAACAAGTGAAAATGGTATGGCCAAAAATGATGGGACCCATAACCTAATATTTTGTTGCACAACCTTTAGAGGCAATCACTGCAATCAAATGTTTTCTGTAGCTCTCAATGAGACTTATGCACCCACTCTTCCTGAGCAAACTGCTCCAGCTGTCTCAGGTTTGATGGGTGCATTCTGTACCTGTTAACAGGTATTTCGGCCTACTCTTCCTGAGCAAACTGCTCCAGCTGTCTCAGGTTTGATGGGTGCATTCTGTACCTGCTAACAGGTAGTTTGGCCCACTCTTCCTGAGCAAAATGCTCCAGCTGTCTCAGGTTTGATGGGTGCATTCTGTACCTGCTAACAGGTATTTCGGCCCACTCTTCCTGAGCAAACTGCTCCAGCTGTCTCAGGTTTTATGGGTGCATTCTGTACCTGCTAACAGGTATTTCGGCCCACTCTTCCTGAGCAAACTGCTCCAGCTGTCTCAGGTTTGATGGGTGCATTCTGTACCTGTTAACAGGTAGTTTGGCCCACTCTTCCTGAGCAAACTGCTCCAGCTGTCTCAGGTTTTATGGGTGCATTCTGTACCTGTTAACAGGTAGTTTGGCCCACTCTTCCTGAGCAAACTGCTCCAGCTGTCTCAGGTTTGATGGGTGCATTCTGTACCTGCTAACAGGTAGTTTGGCCCACTCTTCCTGAGCAAAATGCTCCAGCTCTCAGGTTTGATGGGTGCATTCTGTACCTGTTAACAGGTAGTTTGGCCTACTCTTCCTGAGCAAAATGCTCCAGCTCTCAGGTTTGATGGGTGCATTCTGTACCTGTTAACAGGTAGTTTGGCCCACTCTTCCTGAGCAAAATGCTCCAGCTCTCAGGTTTGATGGGTGCATTCTGTACCTGTTAACAGGTATTTCGGCCTACTCTTCCTGAGCAAAATGCTCCAGCTCTCAGGTTTGATGGGTGCCTTCTCCAGACAAATCTCTCCTTTCCTTTCTCTGGTCCATGTTCAGTGTGGTGCACACAATGATACCAAACTGCTCAGTGACTACTTTACTCTGGTCCATGTTCAGTGTGGTGCACACAATGATACCAAACTGCTCAGTGACTACTTTACTCTGGTCCATGTTCAGTGTGGTGCACACAATGATACCAAACTGCTCAGTGACTACTTTACTCTGGTCCATGTTCAGTGTGGTGCACACAATGATACCAAACTGCTCAGTGACTACTTTACTCTGGTCCATGTTCAGTGTGGTGCACACAATGATACCAAACTGCTCAGTGACTACTTCTGTCCATTTAAATCAGCTGAATAACTGGTTCACAAGATTGGAGATGTGTGTGTGAGATACGAAATAGTTTGAAATATCACTATAATCCAAGTATTTATTATATTTTCTAAGGGGTACCAACAAATGTTCCCAGGCCATTTTAGAATATCTTTGTAGAATAAGCAATAATTCATCTATTTTCACAGCTTCTTTGCTTTATTCTATGACAAACCAAAGGCATGCAAGTATACATGATAAAATAGCTTTTAATGTCATCTCTTTTCAGGAGCAATGAAGCATTATTTCAATGAGCTGTAAGGGTACCAACACATTTGAGCACATCTGTATGTATGTTTTTGTTGCAATTTGTATGATATGTTATGAATCTAGGTGCTTAGGATCTTTAAAAGGCATCTGTAACCAATAAGAAACGCTCATTAGCATTGCAAGACATTCTGTCATTCTGCTGCGTGCCCTAATGAACATAACCCAAGCTGAACCTGGGGCCTAGGCTGTGGTTATTTTACTATTCCGCTTGCATGGCCTGCGTGGGCTGGGCCTGCGTGGGCTGGGCCTGCGTGGCCTGCATGGCCCGGGGCTGGGCCTGCATGGCCCGGGGCTGGGCCTGCATGGCCCGGGGCTGGGCCTGCATGGCCCGGGGCTGGGCCTGCATGGCCCGGGGCTGGGCCTGCATGGCCATTGGGCCTAAATGGGCTGGGCCTGCATGGCTCGGGGCTGGGCCTGCATGGCCCGAGGCTGGGCCTGCATGGCCCGGGGCTGGGGATGCATGGGCTGGGGATGCATGGCCTGGGGATGCATGGCCTGGGGATGCATGGCCTGGGGATGCATGGCCTGGGGATGCATGGCCTGGGCCTGCATGGCCTGGGGCTGGGGATGGGGCCGCTCTAAAGGCTTTTAAAGGCCCATCAACAGAGCATGGATCACCAGATCTTAGAATAATTCACTTTTTCACCCCACAAGGAAAAAATGAAAACCACTCAACTAAATGTTTTAACACAAACCCTATGCCCTCTAATCTGGTGAACAAATGTAGCCTATTGTATCAAATGGGTGGAAATATTTAAATACTTCAAACCTTTCTGTAGATGCGTTACTTTTTGATGCGTTTCTTTGATCGGAGAGAACAGCTGTAAATCATTCATGTGTTTCAAGTTTCCGGGCGTGACTCCTATCCCTCATCTTTCTTTGACTTCCTGTGTGTTCATCTTCAGGTCCAGTCTATGGTTCAGAACAGCCAACACAAGGAGGGTTTGGAGCTCAACACCCTGCTCTCCTTACCACATGTCCAGGTGAGGCTTCCATCCATTCATACTGGAATGACGAGTTATGTGTCTCTGTGTAACTGCTGTGTCTCACCTGCGTCTCTGTCCCAGCATAACCCATATCCCCCTCAGCATAACCCATATCCCCCTCAGCATAACCCATATCCCCCTCAGCATAACCCATATCCCCCTCAGCATAACCCATATCCCCCTCAGCGTAACCCATATCCCCCTCAGCGTAACCCGTATCCCCCTCAGCATAACCCATATCCCCCTCAGCATAACCCATATCCCCCTGGGAGTTTGTTCAGGTCAGGAGTGTGTTGATTCAGCTGTGATCAGCTGTTGTCTCCTAATCTCTCTCCCACATCCTTGCTCTGAGTTTATACTATATGACCAAGCTGTCTTCCCCTGAGCCCTGTATACTGCTTCTGCATTGTGACCAAGCTGTCTTCCCCTGAGCCCTGTATACTGCTTCTGCAATGTGACCAAGCTGTCTTCCCCTGAGCCCTGTATACTGCTTCTGCATTGTGACCAAGCTGTCTTCCCCTGAGCCCTGTATACTGCTTCTGCAATGTGACCAAGCTGTCTTCCCTGAGCCCTGTCCTTCTGCAATGTGACCAAGCTGTCTTCCCCTCCCTGTATACTGCTTCTGCATGTGACCAAGCTGTCTTCCCCTGAGCCCTGTATACTGCTTCTGCAATGTGACCAAGATGTCTTCCCCTGAGCCCTGTATACTGCTTCTGCATTGTGACCAAGATGTCTTCCCCTGAGCCCTGTATACTGCTTCTGCAATGTGACCAAGCTGTCTTCCCCTGAGCCCTGTATACTGTTCTGCAATGTGACCAAGCTGTCTTCCCTGAGCCCTGTCCTTCAGCATGTGACCAAGCTGTCTTCCCCTGAGCCCTGTATACTGCTTCTGCAATGTGACCAAGCTGTCTTCCCCTGAGCCCTGTATACCCTTCTGCAATGTGACCAACCTATCTTCCCCTGAGCCCTGTATACTGCTTCTGCAATGTGACCAAGCTGTCTTCCCTGAGCCCTGTATACTGCTTCTGCAATGTGACCAAGCTGTCTTCCCCTGAGCCCTGTATACTGCTTCTGCATTGTGACCAAGCTGTCTTCCCCTGAGCCCTGTATACTGCTTCTGCATTGTGACCAAGCTGTCTTCCCTGAGCCCTGTATACTGCTTCTGCAATGTGACCAAGCTGTCTTCCCCTGAGCCCTGTATACTGCTTCTGCAATGTGACCAAGCTGTCTTCCCCTGAGCCCTGTATACTGCTTCTGCATTGTGACCAAGCTGTCTTCCCCTGAGCCCTGTATACTGCTTCTGCAATGTGACCAAGCTGTCTTCCCCTGAGCCCTGTATACTGCTTCTGCAATGTGACCAAGCTGTCTTCCCCTGAGCCCTGTATACTGCTTCTGCATTGTGACCAAGCTGTCTTCCCCTGAGCCCTGTATACTGCTTCTGCAATGTGACCAAGCTGTCTTCCCCTGAGCCCTGTATACTGCTTCTGCATTGTGACCAAGCTGTCTTCCCCTGAGCCCTGTATACTGCTTCTGCAATGTGACCAAGCTGTCTTCCCCTGAGCCCTGTATACTGCTTCTGCAATGTGACCAAGCTGTCTTCCCCTGAGCCCTGTATACTGCTTCTGCAATGTGACCAAGCTGTCTTCCCCTGAGCCCTGTATACTGCTTCTGCATTGTGACCAAGCTGTCTTCCCCTGAGCCCTGTACACTTCTACCTTCCCCTTACACTCAGACTTGTCTCTGTCCCCCACATCTACAATTTATTTTTTATTTTATTTAACGAGGCGAGTCCGTTAAGAACAAATTCTTACTTACAGTTATGGCCTACCCCTGCCAAACCCTCCCCTAACCCTGCCAAACCCTCCCCTAACCCGTATGACGCTGAGCCAATTGTGTGCCACCCTTTGGGACTTCCGATTACGGCCGGTTGTGACACAGCCTGGAATCAAACCAGGGTCTCTAATGACGTCTCTAGCACTTCAATGCAGTGCCTTAGACCGCTGCGCCACTCAGGAGGCCAGTGATGCTGCTGCTCCTCTGAGACACCAGGGCATGTTCAGTAGGGAGGGACGGTTTGAAACAGATTGATAAGGGAGGTACTACCTGAATGTTTTGCTACAGTGTGCACTACTGAACATGACCCAACACACAGGAGGATGGAGGAGAGGAAGAAGGTAGACCTAGTGAGGTAACTAAACCAGGCCTTTCTCCCCAGGGGATGATATGGCTGTTAGTCTGTTACAACTTATTTAAGGTTTCTTATATCACGTTTCTCCTCCTGGATTTTCTTCCTTCCACATGAATCAAATCCAAGTTTATTGGTCGCATAAACAGATCTGCAGATGTGCAGGTGCAGCGAAATGCTTGTATTTCTAGGTCCAACCTTGTAATAGAAATACACACATAATCCAGAAAATAAATATAGGATGAGCCTTGACTAGAATACAGTATATACATATAAAGTGGGTGAAACCGCATGTAAACATTATTAAAGTGACCAGTGTTCAATGACTCAATGTACAGCAGTACCGGGTGGTAGCCGGCTAGAGCAGTGACTAAGGTTCAGGGCAGGAAATAGAAGAATATCAGGGGGCTCTGGAAGTAAAGACTACAGTACTGTTAAAGACAGGTCTCTGTGGATGTGTGCGTTCATGCGCCTATCTCTGCCTGTGTGTTTGCTTTACAAGTCACTGAAGGTTAACCTACGAAGTCTGATTGTTATCTCCAAGGAAGCCTTGTCTGAGCCAGAACTGCCCATAGGGGCAGGAGCATATCTCCTGTTTCTGTAGAGTGAGGCAGCTTGATGTACAAGTGCACCCACTAGACATGATGCTAGTCTTTCACATGGCCTTGCCCCCCAATCCATCTCCTTAAAGCTGACTGGTAAGCAGAGAGGTGTGACTCGACCGGGGATCGAACCCCTACCTTCCAACCTCAGGTCGGACACTAACCACAAGGCCACTGAGTTGGTGTGTGAGCATATTGTAAAAGTCTAGTAGTTAACCCAGAATGTATGACTGCTCTCTGTGCCTTTCAGTGCTGCTGGCCAGTGACTGTTTGGTGGAGAGAGGACCGGGAGGGATGTTGTTTTTCCTATAAAAGTGTCTAGTTAACCCAGTAATTCTGACCAGTACATCCCCGGTGTCCCCTGTCCCTCCCCAGTAGGTACTACTGGCCCATGACTATATGGACTCTGTGTCTTGGTGTGCCAGTCTAACCTGTGTCTTGGTGTGCCAGTCTAACCTGTGTCTTGGTGTGCCAGTCTAACCTGTGTCTTGGTGTGCCAGTCTAACCTGTGTCTCTGCATCCAACCCTCTAGCAGCTAGAGTCTGGTTAGTTAACCCAGTAAGGCTAACCCTATGTCCCCTGTACCTCCCCAGGCAGTGCTTCTGGCCCATGACTGTGTTGCGGAGCAGGAGATGCAGCTGGAGCCCCTGACCCCTGACCCCTGTGAGGCTCTCACCCAGTGGGGAGGGGAGACTGTCAAGATAGTCCGCATGGAGAAGGCCAGGGACATCCCACTGGTGAGACTCCTTTAAAACACACCAACAGTCATGAATCATCATATGAGTAGACATAGGCTGTCTGAAAAGTCCCAGCTGTCAAATCCTCGGTTCTTCCAGTCTTTGTTTTCTCAATTCCTCTCTCAAAGCTTATTGGAGGAGAGGCTCCAAGGTCCTGCCCTTCGGGATCCCCCCTCCCAATGAGCTTTGAGAGTGTAGCGACGAATCAAGGATGGGAGGAATCGAGAATTTGACAGCTTGTATTTAGGTTTTAGGCTGAGTATCTGTAAACAACTGTTGATGTAAAAAGGGCTTTATAAAATGCATTTCAATGAATGTACACTTTTCAGACAAAGCCATCTCTCATATCAGAAAAGTTGAATCCCTCCTGTATCTATCACTAACCTCTGTTCCTCACCCTGTGTATGTGCGGCAGGGTGCGACAGTGCGTAACGACATGGACAGCGTGGTAATAAGCCGCATCGTGAAGGGCGGTGCGGCGGAGCGCAGCGGGCTGCTACATGAAGGAGACGAGGTTCTGGAGATTAATGGAGTGGAGATCAGAGGGAAGGACGTCAACGAGGTCTTTGACATCCTGGCCGAAATGCACGGCACCCTGACCTTCATCCTTATCCCCAGCTCACAGAACAAACCCCCGCCCATCAAAGAGACTGTGGTGAGTACAGACCAAACCCCCGTCCATCAGAGACAGGGGAGTACAGACCAAACCCCCGTCCATCAAAGACTGGGGAGTACAGACCAAACCCCCGTCCATCAGAGACAGGGGAGTACGGACCAAAACCCCGCCCATCAGAGACTGGGGAGTACAGACCAAAACCCCGCCCATCAAAGAGACTGTGGTGAGTACAGACTAAACCCCCGTCCATCAAAGACTGGGGAGTACAGACCAAAACCCCGCCCATCAAAGAGACTGTGGTGAGTACAGACTAAACCCCCGTCCATCAAAGACTGGGGAGTACAGACCAAAACCCGCCCATCAGAGACAGGGGAGTACGGACCAAAACCCCGCCCATCAGAGACTGGGGAGTACAGACCAAAACCCGCCCATCAGAGACAGGGGAGTACAGACCAAAACCCGCCCATCAGAGACTGGGGAGTACAGACCAAAACCCCGCCCATCAAAGACTGGGGAGTACAGACCAAAACCCCGCCCATCAGAGACTGGGGAGTACAGACCAAAACCCCGCCCATCAAAGACTGGGGAGTACAGACCAAAACCCCGCCCATCAAAGACTGGGGAGTACAGACCAAAACCCCGCCCATCAAAGACTGGGGAGTACAGACCAAAACCCCGCCCATCAAAGACTGGGGAGTACAGACCAAAACCCCGCCCATCAGAGACTGGGGAGTACAGACCAAAACCCCGCCCATCAGAGACTGGGGAGTACAGACCAAAACCCCGCCCATCAGAGACTGGGGAGTACAGACCAAAACCCCGCCCATCAGAGACTGGGGAGTACAGACCAAAACCCCGCCCATCAGAGACTGGGGAGTACAGACCAAAACCCCGCCCATCAGAGACTGGGGAGTACAGACCAAAACCCCGCCCATCAGAGACTGGGGAGTACAGACATCTCCGACCACCTCTCTTCTCAGCTTCTATCCAAACCTTGGCTGTGATGTCAGTCCGTCTGTAGCATTCACACTGTTCCAAGTTCCAATGGTTCTTAGTGGGTTGGACAGCATGGTTCTGACCCATAGCCAATGCTGCTTTGATTCCCACATGGGCCACCACATACTGAATATGTCCTTATGAACACTACATGGTTTTGGATTATAAACTGCGTGGTTCGAGCCCAGAATACTGATCGGCTGACAGCCATGGTATATCAGACAAAAAATGTATTTTTACTGCTCTAATTACTTTGGTAACCAGTTAATAATAGTAATAAGGCACCTCAGGGGTTTGTGGTATATGGAAAATATAACATACATTCTCGGGCCTTATTGCTTAATTAGAGCATCTGCTACATGACCATATTTACAAATGTTAATCTTAATGTAATTCTAGAATATACAGATTAACTAGAAAAACTAAGGTAATGTCTTGTCCTCTTTTCCACCAGGTCCATGTGAAGGCTCACTTTGACTACGACCCGTCTGATGACCCCTACGTGCCGTGTAGGGAACTGGGCCTGTGCTTCCAGAAGGGAGACATCCTCCACATCATTAGCCAGGACGACCCCAACTGGTGGCAGGCCTACAGGGACGGAGACGAGGACAACCAGCCCCTGGCCGGGCTAGTACCAGGTACACTACCCTGACCCCAACCAGCCCCTGACCGGGCTCGTACCAGGTACGCTATCCTGACCCCAACCAGCCCCTGACCGGGCTCGTACCAGGTACGCTACCCTGACCCCAACCAGCCCCTGACCGGGCTCGTACCAGGTACGCTACCCTGACCCCAACCAGCCCCTGACCGGGCTCGTACCAGGTACGCTACCCTGACCCCAACCAGCACTTGGCCGGGCTAGTACCAGGTACGCTACCCTGATCCCAACCAGCACCTGGCCGGGCTAGTACCAGGTACACTACCCTGATCCCAACCAGCACCTGGCCGGGCTAGTACCAGGTACGCTACCCTGACCCCAATCAGCACCTGGCCGGGCTAGTACCAGGTACGCTATCCTGACCCCAACCAGCACCTGGCCGGGCTAGTACCAGGTACGCTACCCTGACCCCAACCAGCACCTGGCCGGGCTAGTACCAGGTACGCTACCCTGATCCCAACCAGCACCTGACCGGGCTAGTACCAGGTACGCTACCCTGACCCCAACCAGCCCCTGGCCGGGCTAGTAGCAGGTACGCTACCCTGACCCCAACCAGCCCCTGGCCGGGCTAGTAGCAGGTACGCTACCCTGACCCCAACCAGCCCCTGGCCGGGCTAGTAGCAGGTACGCTACCCTGACCCCAACCAGCCCCTGACCGGGCTAGTACCAGGTACGCTACCCTGACCCCAACCAGCCCCTGGCCGGGCTAGTACCAGGTACGCTACCCTGACCCCAACCAGCACCTGGCCGGGCTAGTACCAGGTACGCTACCCTGACCCCAACCAGCCCCTGGCCGGGTTAGTACCAGGTACGCTACCCTGACCCCAACCAGCCCCTGGCCGGGCTAGTACCAGGTACGCTACCCTGACCCCAACCAGCCCCTGGCCGGGCTAGTACCAGGTACGCTACCCTGACCCCAACCAGCCCCTGGCCGGGCTAGTACCAGGTACGCTACCCTGACCCCAACCAGCCCCTGGCCGGGCTAGTACCAGGTACGCTACCCTGACCCCAACCAGCCCCTGGCCGGGCTAGTACCAGGTACGCTACCCTGACCCCAACCAGCCCCTGGCTGGGCTAGTACCAGGTATGCTACCCTGACCCCAACCAGCCCCTGACCGGGCTAGTACCAGGCACGCTACCCTGCCTCTACACAGATTGAAGGACTGTTAAGGAGAACTTAGCTTGGAAACCTCGGAAAGTTATCTTATGCTATTTGCAGTTAGTTTTGTGAGTGTGTGTTGCTTTTTTGGCCAGGTCTGTCTTGAAAAAAAGATGTCTATCTGAATGTGACTTTTCTGGTTAATTAAAGGAGAAATAAAATGCCTCCTAACAAACTGGACCAGTTTCAGGTCATTAATGTAGATCATCAGACCGTGTTTAACAACATCTCTTCTCTTTGTAAATGTAGGCAAGAGCTTCCAGCAGCAGAGAGAGGCCATGAAGCAGACCATAGAAGAGGATAAAGAGCCAGAGAAGTCAGGAAAGCTGTGGTGTGCTAAGAAGAACAAGAAGAAGAGGAAGAAGCTCCTTTACAACGTCAAGCAGAATGATGGTAAAGCCAGCTGCGAAGAATTCACCAAGTACATTACACACACACCCCCATGCCTTTTCCATGACCAACTGATCAGGTTGTGATCCCTTACTGATGTCACTTGTTAAATCCACTTCAAATCAGTGTGGATGAAGGGGAAGAGACAGGTTAAAGAATGATTTTGAAGCTTTGAGACATGGATTGTGTATGTGTGCCATTCTTACCCTAATGGGTCAGACAAAATATTGAAGTGCCTTTGAAAGGAGTATGACAGTAGGTGCCAGGCGCACCGGTTTGTGTCAAGAACTGAAACGCTGCTGGGTTTTTCACGCTCAACAGTTTCCTGTGTGTATCAAGAATGGTCCACCACCCTAAGGACATCCAGACAACTTGACGCAGCTGTTGGAAGAATTGGAGTCAACATCCCTGTGGAAAGCTTTTGACACCTTGTAGAGTCCATGCCCGACCAACTGAGGCTGTTCTGAGGGCAAAAGGGGGGTACAACTCAATATTAGGAAGATGTTAGTAATGTTTTGTACACTCAGTGAATATTGCAGGTGTCGTGCCATTATTTGATTGCAGTTTAGGATATGAGTCCTGGTTGCTGGGGGGGCTGTTTGTCTCTGGTCCTGGAATGTGCAGACTGTGCTTGTTTTAATGCTTATGCATTATGCATGTGAAGTTATTCACACTTACTCTTCCCTTATCACTATTGACTGTTACTCATATCTCTTATACCCCGGGTTACTATTTTATAACCTGAGCAAAAAATAGCACTAGTAGTCGTAGGCCTGAGAAAGAGAGATTACTTACTTTAGCCAGCTTTAGCCAAAAAAACATGTACTATGAATGACCCCAAGATATAGTAGAAGAAATTACAAGAACAGGATAAATGTTGGCGTTTCAACTAAAGGTCTTTCTCAGGCTCAAGTCTTTTTCATTATACCAAGACAGGAATAGTGTTTGAAATGAAACTAAAACTGTCTTGTTCCTGCTTTGTCTGTGTCTCTGCTGCTCCTCAGACAACGACAGTGAGGAGATCCTGACCTATGAAGAGATGGCGCTCTACCACCAGCCAGCCAATCGAAAGCGACCCATCGCCCTGATTGGTCCTCCCAACTGTGGGCAGAACGACTTGAGACAGAGACTGCTGTCCAGCCAGCCAGACAGATTTGGGGGAGCAGTCCCACGTAAGTGTCAAATTGATCAAACGTTTATTTTCAAGGGTGAACTTTCCCCTTGAACTGCACACCTGTGGTTCCTGAAGGCTTTCCTCAAACTCTCTTGAATTCACTGTACATGTATTATCAGGCTGATCTATGTAGGTACTAGTCCATTGTCAAACGTCAGGTACTGCGCCAGCTGAGGGACGAGCTTTGTGTAGGAGTGACACCATCTGACGCCAGACAATGGGTACTAGGTAATGATGCACTCATATGACATTCTTGGCCGATATGATATCCAATATTTTCCTTGACAAAAAAAACGATACCGACATTTAAAATTTGAGCGGCCTTTTAAGCATTCTAGTACAGTTAAATAGTTAACACACACATGGATGCAGTGGTCTAAGGCACTGCATCTCAGTGCAAGAGGTGTCACTACAGTCCCTGGTTCAAATCCAGGCTGTATCACATCTGGTCGTGATTGGGAGTCCCATAGGGTGGCGCACAATTGGCCCAACATCGTCCTGGCTTGGCTGGGGTAGGCTGTCATTGTAAATAAGAATTTGTTCTTAACTGACTTGCCTAGTTAAATACAGGTTACACACACCACACTGACCAAATAGTTATTTTGTTAGCAATTACGTATGTCCCCATTACCAATAAAACATAATCAAAACCTTATTTGCTGTGCTGTTTCGTTGTTCATTTGTTCAGTCGTTTCATTCTCAACCAGGATTTCTATGGAACACGGTTGGGTCTTTGCTGTCAAAGAAAGATGCACATCAAATAACACTGATGTGTCATGTAAGCTTGCTGACCAATCAGAACCTGAATATGACTGCACGTCACATAACACTATGATGTGTCATGTAAGCTTGCTGACCAATCAGGACCTGAATATGACTGCACGTCACATAATAATTTAACTCGTTCATACATTTTGTACGTAGTTATTACACATTGATTACATTATCACTTGTATTTCATATGTCACAATGATTCATCAATACTTATGCTATGATGCTGGTAAAGTTGTCTCGCACACCTACAGTGCTGGTCATTGAAAAAATGATAAGCTAACTAATGGATGCAAACAATGTTCTTCTCCAAAAACATAGCAAAACGACAAATCTGTTTCAGCAAGCTAACTATATAGCTAGGTGTCCTCTAAAATAACCCTAATTTATAAGACTGTTCTTGTTTGATTAATGGTCGGACCCATCTATGTGAAGCTAGACACAATAAGGATTAGCCACAATAGTGGACTTTGCGGTTAGCCTTCAAAATAAGTTTGTCATTGTCGGTGATGCAAATGAATACAAATAGTAGAATAGTGCCATAATTGAATAGATCATGCTAAATGAGGTTGGAATGTTATATAAAATCAAGAAAAGACTATTTGTTCATTTGACAAAAATCTCTTTAAATCATTCTGAATGTATTATACTTTAGAATTTCATTGGGAGCATACATATTTCACTGTACAGCCTTACTTATGGTTTGTGGATCAATGACAACCAGAGAACATTAGCATCGTAGCTCTTATCGCGGGACTCAAACAACTGTGAATTGAGACACATTTATTGTCAACCTATGTGTATTGAAAACTATTCCTGAGGAAAAACAATACTGCGTGGATGTTTGAGTCTGATAACTCTGAGGAGGAGTATTGAGTAGACTGATACCCCATTTCATTGCTCCCCAATCATTAGGTAAAGCTATACAATGCAATATGAATGTCAATACACCCAATAGGCTGACTGGGGAGGTGATGTCACAGTCCCGCGATAAGAGCAACACCGCTAATATTTGCGTAAACTCTTAACAGTTGTGTTCTGTGTGTGTCACCGAGTAGACTTTTACCCCATTTCACATGTCAACCTTGTTTAACATTATCTAGTCTAAATATGGCATGATTCCACCAATTGTAACCTTCTGCATTACTTTCAAATAGGTACTTTTATTTTGAAGGCGAACTGCAAATTCCACTATTGTGCCTAATCCTTATTGTGGCTAGCTTCACAACACATAACCCGGTCCGTTTGAGCCTCACGAGCCAGATGAAGCTTGCTGGCTGCTTATAACGTTAGCTTTGGGCTGGCTAGTGTTAAGGGTTGCGTCAATCGAATCTGGTATCAGGATAAGTATGACACTGAGTCACCGAATTGTATACTATGTATTTTTTATTAGCTAAGCAATAAGTGGTAAATGCAATTTTCATATATACGGGCTCTCTGTCACACCTCGCAGGGCAAACAGAACTGACTTGTTCCTGACAAAAATATTGTAATATACTCTTGACAGAAGTAGTTCCTGCTTCCGAGCCGGGCCTGTCAGAGTAGAGACTGGGCGTGGTTTAAAGTCACCCAGCCTATCATTGATTGTTGGCGCACAAGCTGGTCCCAGCCTCCTAGGCGCTTCAGCGGTCAGTCGTTGTAGTTGTGTAGAATATCTAGGCGCTCACACACTCAATACAGTTATCTCACACCTGGCTCCTGTTATCTAACAAAAGACCGTTTGTTCTCGCAACACTACGTTCTGAATGTGCCCCTCACAACTCATTGCACAGTTCCTGTCTTCATGTTATTCTGTATTTTTCCATCACGAGAAAGGCCCATGGCCCTGAAACTTAACAATGTCTCAAGTCAGCTATGTTGCATAACACATATACCCACACAAGCCAACAGCAGATAATATTCCATCACATATGATATGGTAAGGGCCATAGTGTATAACACAGAACCTCACACTAGCTATTTATTTTCATGAACTGAAGCTCAATTGGTGAACAACAAGTGGCTACCTAGCTAATACTTATTCACAAGAATTCATAAATCATTGCTAAGGATAGTAAAAATCACTGCAGTTTCTACTGGTCATTGTTTTCATGCTGGTTGTATTGGTGCTACCTTGGTACCAAGCTAAATCTAGCTACCTACCCCAGAAGTTGCGGTCGAACAAACAATACTTTATTACCATTGCGGTATTGTAAACACATTGTTCGTGGTTGCTTGTTTGCAGACGTTTTTGTACAGCTTTGACAGTGCTACTGATCGTAGTGGTGGCGCTTGGCTTGCACGTGTAAATTCACAACATTCTACAATAAAACTGCTATTTGACGTGTCAAATTAAATGCGTATTTAACTTGTCAAATATATTTTTTGACACGCAAAGACCCAAATGGCCTTCCATAGTATGTCATGAAGCTATTACTGTGTAACTTGGTAGGGCAACATTTGAAAAATAGCGCACTTGGTAACGTTAATGTGTACCGGTGCTCGACCAGTCACGAAAGCCAACATCACCCACGACAGAACGGTTGATTATCTTGGCGTTAATGGATTTCGCCTTTGAGTTGTTGCTGAAATGATCTTATTATTTCAAACGACTGCTCGACTTGTTGACTACTCGACTTGTTGATAGGTTAGGAATGCTGTGTTGCAGTGTAGAGCAACATTTTACATGGCGTCGTTTACATACACCTTAGCCAAATACATTAACCCAGTTTTTCACAATTCCTGACATTTAATCCTAGTAAAAATTCCCTGTCTTAGGTCAGTTAGGATCACCGCTTTATTTTAATAATGTGAAATGTCAGAATAATAGTAGAGTGATTTATTTCTTTCATCACATTCCCAGTGGGTCAGAAGTTTACAAACACTCAATTAGTATTTGGTAGCATTGCCTTTAAATTGTTTATATTGGGGCAAATGTTTCAGGTAGCCTTACACAAGCTTCCCACAATAAGTTGGGTGAATGTTGGCCCATTCCTCCAGACAGATCTGGTGTAACTGAGTCAGGTTTGTAGGCCTCCTTGCAAATACATTCATTAAAAATCCTACAATGTGATTTTCTGGATTTTCTTTTCTAATTTTGTCTGTCGTAGTTGAAGTGTACCTATGATGAAAATTACAGGCCTCATCTTTTTAAGTGGGAGAACTTGCACAATTGGTGGCTAACTAAATACTTTTTTGCCCCACTGTATGTGCACGTCAGCTTGACATCGGTTTTGCACATCGGCGTTAAACTAGACATCGGGCCGATACCGTTTTTGGCATTTTTAGCTAATATCATCCGATTCTGATATGTTCACCGATATATTGTGCATCCCTTGTACTAGGTAGTAAAGATTCTAGATGTTTTAGGGGCAATACCTTCTGGTCAATGAGAATGTCTTTGTACTGTAGGGAGTAAATATTCCTCAACACATTTAGAGGGTATAGAATTTGATCATTTGTATCCATTCCAGATATGATTTTTCAGTCAATGTCTGTTGTATCCCTTCCACTGTCCTGTTCTTGTTTTGTTTTTTTAATCAATAAAAATGTCAATCATTTGTTTTATTTTTGCTTATTCCAGACACGACGCGGAACAGGCGTGATGTAGAGGTGAGTGGGAGAGACTACCACTTTGTCTCCCGCCAGGCCTTTGACTTGGACGCCACTGCGGGGAAGTTCATTGAGTCTGGAGAGTTTGAGAAGAACCTGTACGGAACCAGCACTGACTCTGTCCGCCAACTCATCAACATGGGCAAGATCTGCCTGCTCTGTCTGCACACACAGGTGAGGGGGAGAGTGATTGGTGGGAAGGAAATAATATAGAGAGTTGAGAGAGAGGAGGCCAGACAGAGAGGGAAAAGAAGAGGTATTATAAGAGAACATAAATTGTCTATGTTGCTGCCGTGTCTGACTGGGAGTTCTCTCCATCCTCTCTCCAGTCGCTGAAGACTCTGCGTAGCTCGGATCTGAAGCCTTACATTATCTTCATCGCTCCTCCCTCCCAAGAACGGTTGCGAGCCCTCCTGACCAAAGAGAGCAAGAACCCAAAGGTAAGGAATCCTTCGAACACCACATCTGTTTTCTCCATCGTTTTGACCCCGAAGAGTCCTGTCTGTCAGTAAGATTGGTTTACTAAGCCTTGGTCAAGCTCATCCACTTGACATCTAGCAATTAATCATTATTCGAATGTATTTTCTAAAGCCCTTTTTACATCAGCAGTTGTCAGTGCTTTGCAGATACCCAGCATAAAACCCCAAAGAGCAAGCAATGTAGAGGCAGAAGCACAGTGGCTAGGAAAAACATCAAGCTAACCTGGGGAAACATGCTGTGTTCCTTCTCTTTATCCCTAACCCCTTCTCTACATCAGCCAGAGGAGCTGCGTGACATCATCGAGAAGGCCCGTGAGATGGAACAGAACTTTGGCCACCTGTTTGATGCAGCCATTGTGAACACAGACCAGGACAAGGCCTATCAGGAGCTGCTGAGGCTGATCAACAAACTGGACACAGAGCCACAATGGGTCCCCTCCTCCTGGCTACGCTAAGGGCCGGGGTAGTATAACACACCCACAATGCTAACCTGACTAGAGCCCTGTAAAATCTGCAATGCACAGAAAGTGAACGGAATCACAGAATCAATCAATATATTGAAACATAATTCAACAATATGCTAACATTTATTGAACTTTGTAGGCGATCAACTAAATGTATTAATTTTCCCAAGTTTATCATAAGACATGAACAGAATGCATCAGTGATTCTTATTTCCTGCAAGTTTCTGAATAAGCAAAGATAATTCCTTGTCTGTATGCGTAGTGCGTGCGTTTATCACTTTGTGTAGCCATTAGCAATGATGCTAATGAAAAGTCTTCTGGTAGATGGAAAGGCTTTCACAAAAACCTTCATTTAAATGTTAACTACAAAGTAGCCTATGCTGACCTGGCAGAATGATATTATTTGCATCAATCCAGTGGGTATTTGTTTTGCAAACTCTGTCATTGCATGCGAGCTACAAAAACACTGCTAAACAACAGCCTCTTGCTAGCACTGGAATTAAAGGGTAACTACACCCGAAAATGAACATTTAAAAAAAAAATGTTCCTAGACATCAAAAGTGGTCTCCAGATGTGGTTTGAGCATTGTTGTGGACTTAGAACATCCAATTTAGTTGTTTTATATTTAGAAAAGTGTGATTTTGAGAGTGAAAATCTGGAAAAACTAAAAGGAGAAAACGATATTGGGGGGAAAACTAAACGGAATCCTACAGATTTTTTTTTTTAAATTGTAAAAAAATGTATAGGGCCCTACCTGACACACACACACCGCTGAAGATTTGCCTTGACTCATTTCTCCAACCACAGTCTCTGTGTGAGACTGGAGGTAGATCCTCAATCACCACAAGCTGAAGATGAATGAAACAGTTACAGCTCTTATCACTATTATGCTGAACTGAGCTCTTCTATTCACTTCTGAGACTGCCTGGGGAAATTAATTTGAGGTATTATTGCTCTGATAATTTGTCCTTTTTTTTGTTTCTGTATTTCTCTTCACTAAATTAACTATTCACATTCCAGGTAGGAAGTATGTAAAGACGTGGCACTTGTGGCAGAAATATAATTAATGCTTCTATCCTGCTTTTGATAATTATTTATAATTGTAAATATATTGTATTTTAAATAAGTTTTCAAAGATGAGAAGAACCCATAGCTTCTATGTATGACATATTATTATCCAGTCCGTGAATGTCTCTCCTACATTACACAGAGGTTGTTGTACCCATGCTCTGTCCGTGTGTGAGGTCAGGTGTGTCTGTGTTCTCTAATGTCGAACTGACATCACTCAGCCATAGTCGTGAGTGTTGGCAGTAAGGTGCCTCTGATCTCTAACATAGCAGATGGGAATGGGATTAGTCTACTACAAGTATCATCATGGATGGGATTTGTTCACCTAATGAAACTATCTGTGAGGTGATCACACCCAGGTGTCAGATTACATTATCTCAGCATCTGGGCTCTCTTTCCACTGCAGCAGCCCTGGTTTCAAGTACAATTTGAATCATTTCAAATACTTTAGCTGTGCTTGATTGAACAATAGAATAGTCCCACAAGTGCAAACCCTACCCCCATCTGGCACTCCAGATACATGAAAGCAAAACCTGAAAGTATTTGAATTATTTCAAATGCTATTTGAACCCAGGTCAGCACTACCCTACAGCACAGCACAATGCTGGAGGTTTATCTAACTGGTGTTTTGACATAACAATAATTAGATCTGAGAAGTGCTTAAGAGTCACTGCCTCATTCTAATCTACTTGCCTTATACCCTTTTCAAACTATCGTGCAAATCAACACTACCGTGCTGGCTCTGATATTTTCTTTTCACATTGTCCTCCAGCATGGTCTTAAACTATGCTGGGTCATAACCAGGCCAGTTCTGCTCATTTTGGATCGGCTCAGTACTAGAGGATAATAAACTAGCCCTAACACCACCTCTCACTTCTACCCAAGCGCTATAGGGTGTATTTATTACGTTTTGCAACAGAAACCATTTACCGTTTTAAGAACCAAATGGTACTAAATGGGGAGGGACCTGCCTGAATTTGTCCAATAGACATTTTGTCGTTCCAAAGCGTTTTTCCGTTTGTAATAAATGGTTTCTGTTGCTAAGTGCTTTGCAACCGATTAAACCTTTTACAACAGAAACGGCGTAAATAATATACCCCTGGTCATAACTAAATACAAAACTGTCCTGTCCAGAATCCCAGGATTTAAATCAACATTTATGATAATGAAGAAAGATTATTAGAGGTGTTTAAAAGTTTTGACACTAAACCCTCCTGGGATAGTTTTAGTTTTATCTCAGTATTCATCATGCATAGTTCCTGTGCTACTCTGTAGGAGTGGAACCATAGTGAATGTAACCAGTACTATTCTATTCACAGAAAACACTAAAGAGTATCTGAGCACCGCTGTCTGTGGGATTATATTAAATGCATTTTGTAATTCACTGAGATTCATTATGAACGATCCATCTATGCTGTATTTTTAATCTGATGGTTTTCACCACAGGTGATATTTTAATTGTGTGACATACATCTGTGTTTTGTTTTCAGAGGTGTTACTGAAATGGGTCTGAAATGAACTTGAACGAACCGATAAGCCTAAATGCGGGGAAAATAGCCACAATTACATAAAAACTGTTTGTATGTTTGTTGTTGCATGTGGTGATGGTATGTTCATAGGTTTGTGTGTGTGTGTGTGTGTGTGTGGAGGCAGGACTCACTGAAATGTAAGTATTATCTCTAGTAGACACAATGGGGAAACGGTCTTAACAAAGATCTGTTTCACATATTATAACACCATTTTAATTTGGGTTATTATTGATGATATTGTGGTGTCTAGATATTTGACATCGATATATATGTCATGTTAAAAATAGATGTATTATGTACAGAGTAATGCACTTGTAGAATGATCACTCTGCCACCCTTCCATCCGTTCATATTGCTTCTGGAACCAGAACTGAGGTTCTGCTGGTACTGTCTCCATGACCCCCTCAATTCAAGCCTGATCCCAGATCTGTTTGTGTTGTACCCAACTCCTCTGACTATTTCTGTCATGTATGCCATATTCAGAGGAGTTTGTAACAATTGGCTTTATTCATTGTCTCAGAGTTGGAGAACAGATCTAGGACCTTGTCATCCCTGCCCATATAATATGATTCATTATAATATCTCTTCAGTCTGTGCAGTACACACCTTGTGTAGATGTTGAGCTGTTTATTGGAAGTAGTTGTTGAATGTAAGGTTACTATATTATAAAAAAAAAAACGTTTTTATTCCTGTAGATCTGTTTTTGTAGGAATTATTCATGTGAATTAAAGACCAGATTGATAAAAGTAGTGTTTGGTTCTTTCATTTCTTCAGCACTGTTCTCTATTGCTCCTCTAATGTTCCGCAAGGAAGGAAAGAGGGAGGCAGATGACACATCAGACCAAAGATTTGAATACCCTACTCCTTGAAGTTTGCCCTTTAGGGTGTACTTTACTGTATTTATACTTGGGATATCACTTTGCAACAGTAAAAGTTCACAAATCACTGGAGGACGTCTAACATGTTGTATTTAACCTTTATTTAACTAGGCATGTCAATTAAGAACACATTCTTATTCACAATGACTGCCTACCCCGGCTAACCAATTGTGCGCCGCCCGCCCTATGGGACTCCCGAGCACAGCCCGTTGTGATACAGCCTGGGTGTCTAGTGACGCCTCTAGCACTGAGATGCAGTGGCTTAGACTGATGTGCCACTCGGGAGCCCCTTTCTGAATCATATTCATGCCATTTTTATTGTGTAATACTGTATGTAAGTGGTCAACTCAATGTGAAAGAGTAATCGATCTACCAGTTATGTCCAGTATTTATTAACTTGCTTCAAAAGACTCAGAGCGACACCTTGTGGGGAAAAAGAAAACTACTAATTTAAGTGGAAACACTATCAGATTCTTTTTTTTGAAGGTTTCCAGTTCCGCTTCCGGGTCAGATCGCATGTTCACGCATGCTGATGAAATAGTTGAATTCGATCTTTGAAATTGTTACTTTTTGAAATTACTACAATTTTAATGTAACAACTTAAGGATATAGTTAAATATCAAGATTTGGATATATCTGTAGCTATAAGGTGAGTACTTAACGTCTGAGTGTTATGTTCTGAATGAATGAATAACTGTTGATGAACGCATGAGACTCAAAGCGGCGTTAGCTAGCTAACATATTCATCTGGCTATCCTATCCAGCTGATCCTCTTCTATACATTATCAGTAGCTCGCTGATGGGGCTAACTAACAAATAATACCAAAAAATGTAGCTGAACTAGAAGCTAACTAACGTTAGCTAAATAAAACCGTTATTTGAACTAGAAGCTAGCTTACTAACGTGAACTTGCTTGCTACTGTAGCCAGCAACCTTTACTATAAGGTTGCTAGCTACAGTAGCAAGCAAGTTGTCCTTATACAAGTTAACATATGCTCATCCTTTAGTTAGCTAGCTTCTAGGCCAGCTACAAGTTATATGATAATTTGCTGTATAACGTTAATGGTCTGCCTCTTTCAAGCATTACCGCCTGTGCCATAAAGGTCCAGACCTCAGAGATGGCATAATGACATAGGGTAGTGGCTACACGCAGAATGAGAATACAATAACTAGTTAACTATCCTCTGCAATATACTTTATGGTATCCTCTCGTTCACACAGAGTGAAGAATGCCGTCATTCAGCTGTAGATTCTACCAGCACAGGTTTCCAGAGGTGGAAGATGTGGTGATGGTCAACGTGCGCTCCATCGCAGAGATGGGCGCCTACGTTAGCCTGTTAGAGTACAACAACATCGAAGGCATGATCCTGCTGAGCGAGTTGTCTCGCAGACGTATCCGCTCCATCAACAAACTCATCAGGATTGGACGCAACGAGTGTGTGGTCGTCATCCGAGTGGACAAGGAGAAAGGTGAGAGGAAGAGTCCTGTCTATGTGGATGTGATGGCTTGTTTTGCAGCCTGGTCCCGAGGATTGATGGTTAATTTCCCTACTCTCTCTCTCTCTAGGTTATATTGATCTGTCCAAGAGAAGAGTTTCACCCGAGGAGGCAATCAAGTGTGAAGACAAATTCACCAAATCCAAAACGGTATGTTGTCTAAGTCCTCACATCTCCATGTGCATAGTGTAATACCTAGTAATACCAGCTAGTACAATGTCATCTTTTGCCTTTGGCTGAAAATGCAGAAGGCCTGGTTATGTTAAATTATAGTACTTTTAAATGTGTTGTCAAATTATATATATATGTGCACTCAAATATTTTTGCCGGTAAACCTAGACCTGTGTGTCTTCTGTCATGAGCGACTTTGGGTCTTTGAAAAACGCAATATAAATATGTAATATTATTGATATTACTATGACAGGTGTACAGCATATTGAGGCATGTGGCTGAGGTTCTGGAGTACACTAAGGAGGAGCAGCTGGAAAGCCTGTTCACGCGTACTGCCTGGGTGTTTGATGAGAAGTACAAGAGGCCTGGATACGGAGCCTATGATGTCTTCAAACAGGCTGTGGCGTGAGTACTGACATCCTGGTCAGGGCTGGTGGAGGGGATTCTCTTGTTGAGATCCACAAAATTATTTCCTAGTTCCAATGTGTTGAAAACAGCGAAGTTCTGTAACTAGAAATGGAAGAAAATGGTTCTAGAGCAGATCCACACCAATAGACATATTTGGCTATTGCACTGGACGTCCCAGGGTTGAATGTGTTAATATGTCTGTTTTGGCCCACAGGGACCCAGCCATTTTAGATTGTCTGGACCTGACAGAGGAGGAGAAGGCTGTGCTCATTGACAACATCAACAGAAGACTCACACCACAGGCTGTCAAAATCAGAGCAGGTATGCACATGCTGTACAGTGCACCTAAAGCTTACCTGTCTACTTGTACATCATTTACATAGCAGTAGCTTGATGAGTTTTGATATAGTATGACAGAATGTTTTATTCTAACATATGACTAACACGTCTCTCCCCCAGACATTGAGGTGGCCTGCTATGGCTACGAAGGCATTGATGCTGTCAAAGAAGCATTGAGGGCGGGTCTAGGCTGCTCCACAGAGGCCATGCCCATCAAGGTCAATAACAACAACACACCCCTCAACAGTCTGTTTTTCTGAACCCAGATTAGACATAGTATAGTCCTAGACTAAAAAAGCATTCATTAAAAGTGACTTCTAGTCCAAGACTGGGCTTAATCTGTGTCCGGGAAAACATCTGTGTATCACAACAACATAGTCCAACACATGATTTATCCCTTATAAACCTGTGTCTTCTGCTCTCTGACAGATTAATCTGATAGCGCCGCCGCGCTATGTCATGACTACCACCACGCTGGAGCGCACGGAGGGTCTCTCTGTCCTCAACCAGGCCATGGCTGCCATCAAAGAGAAGATCGAGGAGAAGAGAGGAGTCTTCAACATCCAGATGGACGTCAGTGCAATAGGATGCAACTTTATTGTCCAATTTGCAGATGAAATATTTGTTGCTGTCTTTTGATGCTACAGGAAGAGAGGGGAAATGGGAAAGACCAAGCTTGGTTGGGGTGAGGTGGTGGAGGTTTCATGGAAACTTTCTTGAAACGCCTGCCATACAGCTGTGGCCAAATATACTGTCACTCTTGTAGTTTTCGTAAATAATCATCTATTTCTTCTGAAATAATTAGACATTTAAAAAAATTGGTTGTCGCCACATCTTATTGGCTTTTCAACATTGCAGAACCAATTTAATTGTAAACTTAATTTTACAATTTGAAATTGAGAAAATAAAAACAAATGGCATGGGCAAAATTATTGTCACCCTGGAGATAGTACTTGTTTTCAATTTCAACTTGTTTGAAAATAAATAGCGAATTATTTAAGAAAACTACAATAGTGCCGAGATATTTGGCCACAACTGTATGTAATAATTACATTGGAAATCTTACTTACCAGAGATACCACATTAAAACAGCATTAAAAATGGCAAGAAGGTTCAGGACATAGCGCATTTAATGTCAATTTCTTTTGTCTTCCTGTGTGTTGTCTTCCCCTCCAGGCAAAGGTTGTGACAGACACCGATGAGACAGAGCTGGCACGCCAGCTGGAGCGACTGGAGAGAGAGAACGCTGAGGTGGACGGAGATGATGAGGATGGAGAGATGGAGGCCAAGGCAGAGGACTAATCTAGAGGAAAAACAGACGGATTGGATACAACAACAAGACCAATTATACACAGTCCAGGGCCAGTATTAGTAAAGCATCTCTGAGTAGGAGTGCTGATCTAGGATCAGGTCCTCCATGTCAATGTTATTCATAATAATCTTTAAAGGCTAAACTGATCCAAGATCACCAATCCTACTTTGAGATGTTTCATGAATACCCACCCCAACAAACTTTAATTTCAAATCAAATCGTGCATTCTAGAACGTCTCTCCAACTGAACACGTCTCTGTTGGTCAGTACCAGGGACCCTCAGGAAGACTGAACCAGAGAGACGGCTACAGGTGCTAACTATCATACTGCCAAACACAGAGCTGGGAAATGCAGCTGTCATTCTCCCAATGGACAAAATAAACACATTCATATTATCACTGAACCCTAGCTGTTTGAATTGAGTCCCAAAGGTGAACAGTGTGGTCGGTTGGGTTAGGTTTAGCCTACTTGTTCAATCTGTTTTGTGCTGTAGCCAACTCCTCTGTGTGGAAGTGAGGATACAATAGAGAATAGGACCAGGTTTAGTGGGGTGGTCATCTCATGTAGACTGACTATGTAAACATAAACACCTGACCAAATGACTCCAGATTTTTGCTCTGGGTTAACTGAGATTAGTGGGGTGGTGACTTGGTCCCATACTTAATGATCTGTAGCCAACTCTTTGTTACACATACGGGATGAGACCAAGGTAGAGTGAGTAGAGGTTCACTTGAAGATAGATTCTGGGAATATCATTTGTTATTAGATATGCATATCAAGCAAATAAGGACATTTTTTTAGGATTGAGGCGTTTTGAAAGTGGCCTTGTCTTTCTCCCCAACTCCATGTAAGGACAATGGTTTTCTGGTCTTTTTCCACCTCACTCTTTTTCAAGTGAAATGTTGGAAAGAAAAGGAGAAGTATACTGCTCATCCTGGACTTGCATGGATCTTAATAGGGATGCATTTGTAAGGCTATTTTAAGAGTTTACTCTGGGTTCATTTCTATGTTTACAGGGCTACATTCTTCACATAACATTAAACAAATTATTATTTTTGTTGAATATTTTCAAATACATTTGTGTTGTCTGGTTAGAAGTGATTGAAAGTGACACCCACCTAAATGTGAGATGCATTTGTAGTTTGCACTACAAATCCAATTTCTTGTTAGCAATTGGTGGTAGTTGCCGTGTTCACGTCGTGTCGGGAACTTGCTTACTCGTAGAAAGATGATACTCGAGTTTCCCACATGGAAAGTATCAGAATCAACCAATAGGAAGCTCTATGCAAATAACCTAAGTTTATCTCAAAGGCCCCAAATTTCTGACAATGCCACATTCATGTCATGTCTGTCCATGTGAGGATACAGCAATAAGCAGACTGTCTGCCTTTGGGACAACTTTGGTATTCAAGCCTACTTGTTGTTTTTTTTAGGTGTACTGTGATCCTGCCGCTACCGTTTCTCAGGAAAGTATTATGTTTATCCTTAACCAATGATTCCTCATCTGGTCTCTTCTCTGTATCTGGGTCCAACCGTGCCACCTCACAGGAACAAACCCCTGCAAAGCCTGGGGTCGCCAGGACCAGAACTACAATTCCCTGCCTTGTGTGAAGGTCTGGTTGTGACTGTGAGACTCAAGACAATACCATCTTTGTTGGTCCATTATATGTAGGATACAACAGAAATGTGTTAGTTTTTTTTTTAAGTCACCTGTAGATGCAGGAGATGTCTCTGACCAAGTCAATCATGTCACAGCACAGCTCGTAGGTCTGCATGTCCACAAGACTGTCTGAAGCGATATAGATCTTGCTGACACGTCAAACAGAAAGGCCTTCTCTATGCCCGAGTTCGGAAGGGACACACATTTTGGAAACCACATTATAGAGTAAAAGGATTAGAAGGTGCAGGTTGGCGTGATATTGTCTCTGAATCAGAATACCAGCTGTAATTTTCTGTACATTTCCAGATGATTCTACGTGTTGAAATGCCTCTGTTCGTCACTACGTATCAGTTGGTCGCTAGCACGCCACGGCCCCCCTCTGCTTATAACCGTTGGTCGCTAGCACGCCACGGCCCCCCTCTGCTTATAACCGTTGGTCGCTAGCACGCCACGGCCCCCCTCTGCTTATAACCGTTGGTCGCTAGCACGCCACGGCCCCCCTCTGCTTATAACCGTTGGTCGCTAGCACGCCACGGCCCCCCTCTGCTTATAACCGTTGGTCGCTAGCACGCCACGGCCCCCCTCTGCTTATAACCGTTGGTCGCTAGCACGCCACGGCCCCCCTCTGCTTATAACTGTTGGTCGCTAGCACGCCACGGCCCCCCTCTGCTTATAACCGTTGGTCGGATCTCTCCATGACGTGGTCAGAGACATCTCCTGCATGCATCTACAGGTGACTTAGAAATTGTGTGGTTGGACTGGCTACTCTGACCACAAAAACAAACACATTTCTGTTGTTCTGCTCTGATTAAAATGATGGCAGCTCACTTCACATTATACAGGATCAATGTTGTACACATCAATTATTACATTTGCCCTGTCAGTCTAACAGAGTCAACACAAGTTCACTGACTTACTATATCTGAGATGGAATATTTTGCCAAAAGACTGAACAAACAAATTGGACCTAAGACCAGGAAGGGGATAAACAATATTCATCATCTAGACCAGTGGTTCCAAACCTTTTTCGGTTACTGTACCAACTGAATTTTGCTCTGCCAGGAGTATCTCTGAAGTACCCCCTTGTGCATTTTACTAGTAAGTCCATAGTCTCATCTGATAAATTCAATTGATTGGAGATGATTGGGAAAGGCTCACACCCGTCTGTCTATATAAGGTCCCACAGTTGACAGTGCATGTCAGAGCAAAAACCAAGCCATGAGGTTGAAGGAATTGTCCGTAGAGCTCTGAGACGGGACTGTGTTGAGGCACAGATCTGGGGAAGGGTAGCAAACAATTTCTGCAGCATTGAAGGTCCCCAAGAACACAGTAGCCTCCATCATTCTTAAATGGAAGAAGTTTGGAACCACCAAGACTCTTCCTAGAACTGGCTGCCCGGCCAAACAGACTAATCAACAGAGAAGAGCCTTGGTCAGGGAGGTGACCAAGAACCCGATGGTCACTCTGACAAAGCTTCAGTTCTTCTGCGGAGATTGGAGAACCTTCCAGAAGGACAACTACCTCTGCAGTACTCCACCAATCAGGCCTTTATGGTAGTGTGGCCAGACAGAAGCCACTCCTCAATAAAGGCACATGACAGCCTGCTTGGAGTTTGCCAAAAGGCACTTAGAGAACTCAGACCATGAGAAACAAGATTCTCTGGTCTGACGAAACCAAGATTGAACTTTTTGGCCTGAATGCCAAGCATCACGTCTGGACGAAACCTGGCACCATCCCTACAATGAAGCATGGTGGTGGCGGCATCATGCTATTGGGGTGATTTTCAGCAGCAGCGACTGGAGACGAGTCATGATCGAGGGAAAGATGAACGGAGCAAAGTACTTCTCCAGAGCGTTCAGGATCTCAGACTGGGGCGAAAGTTCACCTTCCAACAGGATAACGACACTAAGCACACAGCCAAAACAACGCAAGTCTCTGAATGTCCTTGAGTGGCCCAGCAGGAGCCTGGACTTGAACCCTGATCTAAAATCTCTGGAGAGACTTGAAAATAGCCATGCAGCGGTGCTCCCCCCTCCAACCTGACAGAGCTTGAGAGAATCTGCAGAGAAGAATGGAAGAAATTCCCACAAAAAGGTGTGCCAAGCTTCTAGCATCATACCCAAGAAAACTTAAGGCTTTAATCACTGCCAAAGGTGCTTCAACAAAGTACTGAGTAAAGGGTCTGAATAGTTAGATTTAAAAAAAACTGTTTTGCTTTGTCATTATGGGGAATTGTGTGTAGATTGAGGAGGAAAAAACGGTTGAATCAATTTTAGACTAGGGCTGTAGTAACGTAACAAAATGTGGAAAAAGTCAAGGGGTCTGAATACTTTCCGAATGCACTGTATGTGGTGTGTAGACCAATACAAGTTTCCATGTAAAGTCCAGAGATTAAAGGGATCTCATACTGTGTACTTATTTATTTATGAACATACATATTTATGAACATACTAATGAGATACAACAAACACTTTGCTAATTACATTGGTGAAGGCTTTCAAACGTTGCCTCCTCTCAATATTCTAGGCAGATGAATAAGTATAAAAGCTCATTTAAATGTTTTTATTGTAAAGTTTAACCTTGATATTAATAATTATTTCATCCGTAAAATAAGAATTTTCTCATATGTGTTTGCAGTTATAAACTGAGGGTGAGGGTATGAGTTTGGTTTCATCTACTGTAAGATGTTAGTTTGCAAATTAAATACGAGCAACAACAGGTTGTCATAATAGTACTTAAGCAATTATCTCTCACGCTGTTCATTTTCTGTGCAGTTTGTTTACAAAAGAACCTCAATGAAAACAAATCAGCAATCTTCTCTTTACACCGTATATTCCTCTTTCTACAATACGCCTGCGATGCTTTACTAATTACTGCCACCTTTTGGATGAATTTTGAAGTGTTTATAATCAACCATTTGATTCAGCAATGTCATTCACCTTTGTTTCTGTCAAAGCACTTCTGCCCAAACAACCAGCCTGGTTGGTCTCTATGGGCCCTGGTCAAAAATGCTGAATTATACCCTATTACTCCTGAGGACAGTTCTGTTAATTATATTGACATCTTAATGTTAGATGGTTGCTTGAAGAGGGCACTCTGGCCATCCACTAGTAATTCATGCTATGGTAGCTTCATTTGAAGACACCTCCTTATAGAGTCATACTACCCATAAACCCTAGCAGTCAAACAGGGAAATGCTTTCATTCGTTTTCCACCATTCTTTTTCCCATTGGGGATTTTTAGAAAGACTTGAAATAAGGGTTATGTTTCGTGATGTTTTGATATCCGTCTAAATCTCTCTAGGACAAGGGGACTTTTATCAAAATATTTGCCTGTATTTACCCCCCAAAATGAAATGCCAAATTGCTGTTCATAAATAATTAAAAATGCCATGATGATCTGCAAAATTGAGGCAAAGGTAAGACTCTGGATTAACTATCAGCTAACTGTTAGCTAAATGTAGTCACTTTTTACAGAGGTAGATTTATTGAACCTGAAAAGATTTTGTTATGGAGCCACGACAGATTTGGCCCTTCTTACTAAATTGCCGCTGACGGTATTACCTTAGATGTATCCTCTCCAAGCTGACGTCAGCCAGGTCGTCATTGGCCCATTTGTATATGTCCCTGTGCTTCTAGAACTTAGTGTCGTCCGACAGCCTGTCCACCTTGTGGATAAACACCTCAAAGATGATGTCTGGGTTGACCTTGTAGGCCCTGGTTATTGTGAGGTGGAGCCGACTCAGTGCCTCCTCATCCTAGAGACAGACAAGGACAGGAAACAAAATTATGTTTTATTTAATTTATTTAATGTGTACAATTGCAGCTAAAACCTAATTGCAGTAGCACCTACAGGAAAACACGCAAAGCAATAAAAATTGAGATACAAAAAAATGTCATTCATAAAGAGAGTTGAATCAGGAATGTAAAGGTCCATCACGGTCTGAGTGGTGGAGGGAGGTTCTCACTGGTTTAATACAGCAAGTTAGATGCTATTCTACTGTTTTAACAGAAGGTAGCTAACGCTTTCTGTGCACAACCTGAGTGTAATTAATGCATTTATAGTGCCTTATATGGTTACTATTACACTCACAGTAGTCTCTCGAGTCTATCCTTCTAAATCTTGTTTCGTTGACAACGTGAGCGATGTCTGTGCATCCGAAGCAAAACTCTAGACATGCTTTAAACATTTATAATATTGTTATACAAATATCCACAAATCTCTTTTGATGCATTCACAATAGATAACACCAAAGTCACCAAAAGGAATTGCTGATTGAAGCGCCTCACAGCGAGACTCATCAAAGAGGAGTGGAACACATCTAACAACTTTTAGTTTCTATCCCAAACCAAAGAGACTTTGCTTTTCTACTTTCACTGTACAATAGACAGTTGTGAGAAATTTTTTAAATGTATTTGAACTGAACTGAACTTTATCAATCCCAGAAAGAATCCTGCAACCTGGAATTCTTCAACCAGGTTTTCTGGAAAACCAAGGACTTTTCAGAAAGTTTTGGGAACTTTGCAACCCTAGCACGGACACCACAGTTTCCATGTCGTCCCCTATGAGTTGATGATGAAGATGAGGGCCCCTGTGCCTCGGAAATCATCTTTAAAATTACAATTTTTTGCATAGTCAACTTACACACAGCTCTGACAGACACACTTACCCCACCCAACATGCCACCAGGGGTCTTTTCACAGTCCCCAAATCCAGAACAAATTCAAGAAGGCATACAGTATTATATAGAGCCATTATTGCATGGAACTCCCATCTCATATGGCTCAAATGAACAGTAAACCTGGTTTTTAAACGGATAAAGCAACATCTCACAGCACAACGCTTCTCCCCAAATGAACAGTAAACCTGGTTTTTAAACGGATAAAGCAACACCTCACAACGCTTCTCCCCAAATGAACAGTAAACCTGGTTTTTAAACGGATAAAGCAACACCTCACAGCACAACGCTTCTCCCCAAATGAACAGTAAACCTGGTTTTTAAACGGATAAAGCAACACCTCACAGCACAACGCTTCTCCCCAAATGAACAGTAAACCTGGTTTTTAAACGGATAAAGCAACACCTCACAGCACAACGCTTCTCCCCAAATGAACAGTAAACCTGGTTTTTAAACGGATAAAGCAACACCTCACAGCACAACGCTTCTCCCCAAATGAACAGTAAACCTGGTTTTTAAACGGATAAAGCAACACCTCACAGCACAACGCTTCTCCCCAAATGAACAGTAAACCTGGTTTTTAAACGGACAAAGCAACACCTCACAGCACAACGCTTCTCCCCAAATGAACAGTAAACCTGGTTTTTAAACGGACAAAGCAACACCTCACAGCACAACGCTTCTCCCCAAATGAACAGTAAACCTGGTTTTTAAACGGATAAAGCAACACCTCACAGCACAGCGCTTCTCCCCAAATGAACAGTAAACCTGGTTTTTAAACGGATAAAGCAACACCTCACAGCACAACGCTTCTCCCCAAATGAACAGTAAACCTGGTTTTTAAACGGATAAAGCAACACCTCACAGCACAACGCTTCTCCCCAAATGAACAGTAAACCTGGTTTTTAAACGGATAAAGCAACACCTCACAACACAACGCTTCTCCCCAAATGAACAGTAAACCTGGTTTTTAAACGGATAAAGCAACACCTCACAACACAACGCTTCTCCCCAAATGAACAGTAAACCTGGTTTTTAAACGGATAAAGCAACACCTCACAACACAACGCTTCTCCCCCTGGTTTTTAAATGAACAGTAAACCTGGTTTTTAAATGGATAAAGCAACACCTCACAGCACAACGCTTCTCCCCAAATGAACAGTAAACCTGGTTTTTAAACGGATAAAGCAACACCTCACAGCACAACGCTTCTCCCCAAATGAACAGTAAACCTGGTTTTTAAACGGATAAAGCAACACCTCACAACACAACGCTTCTCCCCAAATGAACAGTAAACCTGGTTTTTAAACGGATAAAGCAACACCTCACAACACAACGCTTCTCCCCAAATGAACAGTAAACCTGGTTTTTAAACGGATAAAGCAACACCTCACAGCACAACGCTTCTCCCCAAATGAACAGTAAACCTGGTTTTTAAACGGATAAAGCAACACCTCACAGCACAACGCTTCTCCCCAAATGAACAGTAAACCTGGTTTTTAAACGGATAAAGCAACACCTCACAGCACAACGCTTCTCCCCAAATGAACAGTAAACCTGGTTTTTAAACGGATAAAGCAACACCTCACAGCACAACGCTTCTCCCCAAATGAACAGTAAACCTGGTTTTAAACGGATAAAGCAACACCTCACAGCACAACGCTTCTCCCCAAATGAACAGTAAACCTGGTTTTTAAACGGACAAAGCAACACCTCACAACACAACGCTTCTCCCCAAATGAACAGTAAACCTGGTTTTTAAACGGATAAAGCAACACCTCACAACACAACGCTTCTCCCCAAATGAACAGTAAACCTGGTTTTTAAACGGATAAAGCAACACCTCACAACGCTTCTCCCCAAATGAACAGTAAACCTGGTTTTTAAACGGATAAAGCAACACCTCACAGCACAACGCTTCTCCCCAAATGAACAGTAAACCTGGTTTTTAAACGGATAAAGCAACACCTCACAGCACAGCGCTTCTCCCCAAATGAACAGTAAACCTGGTTTTTAAACGGATAAAGCAACACCTCACAACACAACGCTTCTCCCCAAATGAAAAGTAAACCTGGTTTTTAAACGGATAAAGCAACACCTCACAACACAACGCTTCTCCCCAAATGAACAGTAAACCTGGTTTTTAAACGGATAAAGCAACACCTCACAACGCTTCTCCCCAAATGAACAGTAAACCTGGTTTTTAAACGGATAAAGCAACACCTCACAGCACAACGCTTCTCCCCAAATGAACAGTAAACCTGGTTTTTAAACGGATAAAGCAACACCTCACAGCACAACGCTTCTCCCCAAATGAACAGTAAACCTGGTTTTTAAACGGATAAAGCAACACCTCACAGCACAACGCTTCTCCCCAAATGAACAGTAAACCTGGTTTTTAAACGGATAAAGCAACACCTCACAGCACAACGCTTCTCCCCAAATGAACAGTAAACCTGGTTTTTAAACGGATAAAGCAACACCTCACAACACAACGCTTCTCCCCAAATGAACAGTAAACCTGGTTTTTAAACGGATAAAGCAACACCTCACAACACAACGCTTCTCCCCAAATGAACAGTAAACCTGGTTTTTAAACGGATAAAGCAACACCTCACAGCACAACGCTTCTCCCCAAATGAACAGTAAACCTGGTTTTTAAACGGATAAAGCAACACCTCACAGCACAACGCTTCTCCCCAAATGAACAGTAAACCTGGTTTTTAAACGGATAAAGCAACACCTCACAGCACAACGCTTCTCCCCAAATGAACAGTAAACCTGGTTTTTAAACGGATAAAGCAACACCTCACAGCACAACGCTTCTCCCCAAATGAACAGTAAACCTGGTTTTTAAACGGATAAAGCAACACCTCACAACACAACGCTTCTCCCCAAATGAACAGTAAACCTGGTTTTTAAACGGATAAAGCAACACCTCACAGCACAACGCTTCTCCCCAAATGAACAGTAAACCTGGTTTTTAAACGGATAAAGCAACACCTCACAACACAACGCTTCTCCCAAATGAACAGTAAACCTGGTTTTTAAACGGATAAAGCAACACCTCACAGCACAACGCTTCTCCCAAATGAACAGTAAACCTGGTTTTTAAACGGATAAAGCAACACCTCACAGCACAACGCTTCTCCCCAAATGAACAGTAAACCTGGTTTTTAAACGGATAAAGCAACACCTCACAACACAACGCTTCTCCCCAAATGAACAGTAAACCTGGTTTTTAAACGGATAAAGCAACACCTCACAACACAACGCTTCTCCCCAAATGAACAGTAAACCTGGTTTTTAAACGGATAAAGCAACACCTCACAGCACAACGCTTCTCCCCAAATGAACAGTAAACCTGGTTTTTAAACGGATAAAGCAACACCTCACAGCACAACGCTTCTCCCCAAATGAACAGTAAACCTGGTTTTTAAACGGATAAAGCAACACCTCACAACACAACGCTTCTCCCCAAATGAACAGTAAACCTGGTTTTTAAACGGATAAAGCAACACCTCACAACACAACGCTTCTCCCCAAATGAACAGTAAACCTGGTTTTTAAACGGATAAAGCAACACCTCACAACAACGCTTCTCCCCAAATGAACAGTAAACCTGGTTTTTAAACGGATAAAGCAACACCTCACAGCACAACGCTTCTCCCCAAATGAACAGTAAACCTGGTTTTTAAACGGATAAAGCAACACCTCACAACACAACGCTTCTCCCCAAATGAACAGTAAACCTGGTTTTTAAACGGATAAAGCAACACCTCACAGCACAACGCTTCTCCCCAAATGAACAGTAAACCTGGTTTTTAAACGGATAAAGCAACACCTCACAGCACAGCACTTCTCCCCAAATGAACAGTAAACCTGGTTTTTAAACGGACAAAGCAACACCTCACAACACAACGCTTCTCCCCAAATGAACAGTAAACCTGGTTTTTAAACGGATAAAGCAACACCTCACAACACAACGCTTCTCCCCAAATGAACAGTAAACCTGGTTTTTAAACGGATAAAGCAACACCTCACAACGCTTCTCCCCAAATGAACAGTAAACCTGGTTTTTAAACGGATAAAGCAACACCTCACAGCACAACGCTTCTCCCCAAATGAACAGTAAACCTGGTTTTTAAACGGATAAAGCAACACCTCACAGCACAACGCTTCTCCCCAAATGAACAGTAAACCTGGTTTTTAAACGGATAAAGCAACACCTCACAACACAACGCTTCTCCCCAAATGAACAGTAAACCTGGTTTTTAAACGGATAAAGCAACACCTCACAACACAACGCTTCTCCCCAAATGAACAGTAAACCTGGTTTTTAAACGGATAAAGCAACACCTCACAACGCTTCTCCCCAAATGAACAGTAAACCTGGTTTTTAAACGGATAAAGCAACACCTCACAGCACAACGCTTCTCCCCAAATGAACAGTAAACCTGGTTTTTAAACGGATAAAGCAACACCTCACAACACAACGCTTCTCCCCAAATGAACAGTAAACCTGGTTTTTAAATGGATAAAGCAACACCTCACAGCACAACGCTTCTCCCCAAATGAACAGTAAACCTGGTTTTTAAACAGATAAAGCAACACCTCACAGCACAGCGCTTCTCCCCAAATGAACAGTAAACCTGGTTTTTAAACGGACAAAGCAACACCTCACAACACAACACTTCTCCCCAAATGAACAGTAAACCTGGTTTTTAAACAGATAAAGCAACACCTCACAACACAACGCTTCTCCCCAAATGAACAGTAAACCTGGTTTTTAAACGGATAAAGCAACACCTCACAACGCTTCTCCCCAAATGAACAGTAAACCTGGTTTTTAAACGGATAAAGCAACACCTCACAGCACAGCGCTTCTCCCCAAATGAACAGTAAACCTGGTTTTTAAATGGATAAAGCAACACCTCACAGCACAACGCTTCTCCCCAAATGAACAGTAAACCTGGTTTTTAAATGGATAAAGCAACACCTCACAGCACAACGCTTCTCCCCAAATGAACAGTAAACCTGGTTTTTAAACGGATAAAGCAACACCTCACAACGCTTCTCCCCAAATGAACAGTAAATCTGGTTTTTAAACGGATAAAGCAACACCTCACAGCACAACGCTTCTCCCCAAATGAACAGTAAACCTGGTTTTTAAACGGATAAAGCAACACCTCACAACACAACGCTTCTCCCCAAATGAACAGTAAACCTGGTTTTTAAACGGATAAAGCAACACCTCACAGCACAACGCTTCTCCCCAAATGAACAGTAAACCTGGTTTTTAAACGGATAAAGCAACACCTCACAGCACAACGCTTCTCCCCAAATGAACAGTAAACCTGGTTTTTAAACGGATAAAGCAACACCTCACAACACAACGCTTCTCCCCAAATGAACAGTAAACCTGGTTTTTAAACGGATAAAGCAACACCTCACAACACAACGCTTCTCCCCAAATGAACAGTAAACCTGGTTTTTAAACGGATAAAGCAACACCTCACAGCACAACGCTTCTCCCCAAATGAACAGTAAACCTGGTTTTTAAACGGATAAAGCAACACCTCACAGCACAACGCTTCTCCCCAAATGAACAGTAAACCTGGTTTTTAAACGGATAAAGCAACACCTCACAACACAACGCTTCTCCCCAAATGAACAGTAAACCTGGTTTTTAAACGGATAAAGTAACACCTCACAACACAACGCTTCTCCCAAATGAACAGTAAACCTGGTTTTTAAACGGATAAAGCAACACCTCACAACACAACGCTTCTCCCCAAATGAACAGTAAACCTGGTTTTTAAACGGATAAAGCAACACCTCACAGCACAACGCTTCTCCCCAAATGAACAGTAAACCTGGTTTTTAAACGGATAAAGCAACACCTCACAGCACAACGCTTCTCCCCAAATGAACAGTAAACCTGGTTTTTAAACGGATAAAGCAACACCTCACAACACAACGCTTCTCCCCAAATGAACAGTAAACCTGGTTTTTAAACGGATAAAGTAACACCTCACAACACAACGCTTCTCCCCAAATGAACAGTAAACCTGGTTTTTAAACGGATAAAGCAACACCTCACAACACAACGCTTCTCCCCAAATGAACAGTAAACCTGGTTTTTAAACGGATAAAGCAACACCTCACAACGCTTCTCCCCAAATGAACAGTAAACCTGGTTTTTAAACGGATAAAGCAACACCTCACAGCACAACGCTTCTCCCCAAATGAACAGTAAACCTGGTTTTTAAACGGATAAAGCAACACCTCACAACGCTTCTCCCCAAATGAACAGTAAACCTGGTTTTTAAACGGATAAAGCAACACCTCACAACACAACGCTTCTCCCCAAATGAACAGTAAACCTGGTTTTTAAACGGATAAAGCAACACCTCACAGCACAACGCTTCTCCCCAAATGAACAGTAAACCTGGTTTTTAAACGGATAAAGCAACACCTCACAGCACAACGCTTCTCCCCAAATGAACAGTAAACCTGGTTTTTAAACGGATAAAGCAACACCTCACAGCACAACGCTTCTCCCCAAATGAACAGTAAACCTGGTTTTTAAACGGATAAAGCAACACCTCACAACACAACGCTTCTCCCCAAATGAACAGTAAACCTGGTTTTTAAATGGATAAAGCAACACCTCACAGCACAACGCTTCTCCCCAAATGAACAGTAAACCTGGTTTTTAAACGGATAAAGCAACACCTCACAGCACAGCACTTCTCCCCAAATGAACAGTAAACCTGGTTTTTAAACGGACAAAGCAACACCTCACAACACAACGCTTCTCCCCAAATGAACAGTAAACCTGGTTTTTAAACGGATAAAGCAACACCTCACAACACAACGCTTCTCCCCAAATGAACAGTAAACCTGGTTTTTAAACGGATAAAGCAACACCTCACAACGCAAATGAACAGTAAACCTGGTTTTTAAACGGATAAAGCAACACCTCACAGCACAACGCTTCTCCCCAAATGAACAGTAAACCTGGTTTTTAAATGGATAAAGCAACACCTCACAGCACAGCGCTTCTCCCCAAATGAACAGTAAACCTGGTTTTTAAACGGATAAAGCAACACCTCACAACACAACGCTTCTCCCCAAATGAACAGTAAACCTGGTTTTTAAACGGATAAAGCAACACCTCACAACACAACGCTTCTCCCCAAATGAACAGTAAACCTGGTTTTTAAACGGATAAAGCAACACCTCACAACGCTTCTCCCCAAATGAACAGTAAACCTGGTTTTTAAACGGATAAAGCAACACCTCACAGCACAACGCTTCTCCCCAAATGAACAGTAAACCTGGTTTTTAAACGGATAAAGCAACACCTCACAACACAACGCTTCTCCCCAAATGAACAGTAAACCTGGTTTTTAAATGGATAAAGCAACACCTCACAGCACAACGCTTCTCCCCAAATGAACAGTAAACCTGGTTTTTAAACAGATAAAGCAACACCTCACAGCACAGCGCTTCTCCCCAAATGAACAGTAAACCTGGTTTTTAAACGGACAAAGCAACACCTCACAACACAACACTTCTCCCCAAATGAACAGTAAACCTGGTTTTTAAACAGATAAAGCAACACCTCACAACACAACGCTTCTCCCCAAATGAACAGTAAACCTGGTTTTTAAACGGATAAAGCAACACCTCACAACGCTTCTCCCCAAATGAACAGTAAACCTGGTTTTTAAACGGATAAAGCAACACCTCACAGCACAGCGCTTCTCCCCAAATGAACAGTAAACCTGGTTTTTAAATGGATAAAGCAACACCTCACAGCACAACGCTTCTCCCCAAATGAACAGTAAACCTGGTTTTTAAATGGATAAAGCAACACCTCACAGCACAACGCTTCTCCCCAAATGAACAGTAAACCTGGTTTTTAAACGGATAAAGCAACACCTCACAACGCTTCTCCCCAAATGAACAGTAAATCTGGTTTTTAAACGGATAAAGCAACACCTCACAGCACAACGCTTCTCCCCAAATGAACAGTAAACCTGGTTTTAAACGGATAAAGCAACACCTCACAACACAACGCTTCTCCCCAAATGAACAGTAAACCTGGTTTTTAAACGGATAAAGCAACACCTCACAGCACAACGCTTCTCCCCAAATGAACAGTAAACCTGGTTTTTAAACGGATAAAGCAACACCTCACAACACAACGCTTCTCCCCAAATGAACAGTAAACCTGGTTTTTAAACGGATAAAGCAACACCTCACAACACAACGCTTCTCCCCAAATGAACAGTAAACCTGGTTTTTAAACGGATAAAGCAACACCTCACAACACAACGCTTCTCCCAAATGAA
Source organism: Oncorhynchus keta (assembly GCF_023373465.1). Classification (NCBI taxonomy): domain Eukaryota; kingdom Metazoa; phylum Chordata; class Actinopteri; order Salmoniformes; family Salmonidae; genus Oncorhynchus; species Oncorhynchus keta. The sequence goes on from NC_068455.1 coordinate 15,825,190, forward strand.
CAGTAAACCTGGTTTTTAAACGGATAAAGCAACACCTCACAGCACAACGCTTCTCCCAAATGAACAGTAAACCTGGTTTTTAAACGGATAAAGCAACACCTCACAGCACAACGCTTCTCCCCAAATGAACAGTAAACCTGGTTTTTAAACGGATAAAGCAACACCTCACAACACAACGCTTCTCCCCAAATGAACAGTAAACCTGGTTTTTAAACGGATAAAGTAACACCTCACAACACAACGCTTCTCCCCAAATGAACAGTAAACCTGGTTTTTAAACGGATAAAGCAACACCTCACAACGCTTCTCCCCAAATGAACAGTAAACCTGGTTTTTAAACGGATAAAGCAACACCTCACAACGCTTCTCCCCAAATGAACAGTAAACCTGGTTTTTAAACGGATAAAGCAACACCTCACAGCACAACGCTTCTCCCCAAATGAACAGTAAACCTGGTTTTTAAACGGATAAAGCAACACCTCACAACGCTTCTCCCCAAATGAACAGTAAACCTGGTTTTTAAACGGATAAAGCAACACCTCACAACACAACGCTTCTCCCAAAATGAACAGTAAACCTGGTTTTTAAACGGATAAAGCAACACCTCACAGCACAACGCTTCTCCCAAATGAACAGTAAACCTGGTTTTTAAACGGATAAAGCAACACCTCACAGCACAACGCTTCTCCCCAAATGAACAGTAAACCTGGTTTTTAAACGGATAAAGCAACACCTCACAGCACAACGCTTCTCCCCAAATGAACAGTAAACCTGGTTTTTAAACGGATAAAGCAACACCTCACAACACAACGCTTCTCCCCAAATGAACAGTAAACCTGGTTTTTAAACGGATAAAGCAACACCTCACAACACAACGCTTCTCCCCAAATGAACAGTAAACCTGGTTTTTAAACGGATAAAGCAACACCTCACAACACAACGCTTCTCCCCAAATGAACAGTAAACCTGGTTTTTAAACGGATAAAGCAACACCTCACAACACAACGCTTCTCCCCAAATGAACAGTAAACCTGGTTTTTAAACGGATAAAGCAACACCTCACAACACAACGCTTCTCCCCAAATGAACAGTAAACCTGGTTTTTAAACGGATAAAGCAACACCTCACAACACAACGCTTCTCCCCAAATGAACAGTAAACCTGGTTTTAAACGGATAAAGCAACACCTCACAGCACAACGCTTCTCCCCAAATGAACAGTAAACCTGGTTTTTAAACGGATAAAGCAACACCTCACAACACAACGCTTCTCCCCAAATGAACAGTAAACCTGGTTTTTAAACGGATAAAGCAACACCTCACAACACAACGCTTCTCCCCAAATGAACAGTAAACCTGGTTTTTAAACGGATAAAGCAACACCTCACAACGCTTCTCCCCAAATGAACAGTAAACCTGGTTTTTAAACGGATAAAGCAACACCCAAATGAACAGTAAACCTGGTTTTTAAACGGATAAAGCAACACCTCACAGCACAACGCTTCTCCCCAAATGAACAGTAAACCTGGTTTTTAAACGGATAAAGCAACACCTCACAACACAACGCTTCTCCCAAATGAACAGTAAACCTGGTTTTTAAACGGATAAAGCAACACCTCACAGCACAACGCTTCTCCCCAAATGAACAGTAAACCTGGTTTTTAAACGGATAAAGCAACACCTCACAGCACAACGCTTCTCCCCAAATGAACAGTAAACCTGGTTTTTAAACGGATAAAGCAACACCTCACAGCACAACGCTTCTCCCCAAATGAACAGTAAACCTGGTTTTTAAACGGATAAAGCAACACCTCACAGCACAACGCTTCTCCCCAAATGAACAGTAAACCTGGTTTTTAAACGGATAAAGCAACACCTCACAGCACAACGCTTCTCCCCAAATGAACAGTAAACCTGGTTTTTAAACGGATAAAGCAACACCTCACAACACAACGCTTCTCCCCAAATGTTTTTCTTTGTTGGTGTTGTTTTTTAAACTTTTTAACCAATTTTTCTCCCCAATTGGTAGTTTCAGTCTGCAACTCCCGTACGGACTCACTAGAGGTGAAGTCTGAGAGCCATGCATCCTCTGAAATACAACCCAGCCAACCCACACTGATTATTGACACTGCCCGCATTAACCCAGAAGCCAACCACAAGAATGTGTCGGAGGAAACACCGTCCAACTGGCGACACGAGTCAGCGTGCATGAGCTCGCCACAAGGAGTTGCTAGAGCACGATGGGACATCCCGTCCGGCCAAACCTTCCCCTAACCCGGACGGCGCTGGGCAAATTATGCGACGCCTCATGGGTCTCCCAGTCGCAGCCGGCTGAGACACAGCCCGGGATCGAACCTTGGTCTGTAGTGACGCCTCTAGCACTGCAATGCAGTGCCTTAGACCGCTGCCCCAAACGAGAGGCCGCCTCTCGCCTATTTGACCTAGAT